>NC_058094.1:196295000-196465000 GCF_020171115.1 Neogale vison | reverse complement strand
TATAAATTACTGTTTCTTTATTCTCTTATATATTATACCTAATGCAGATTTAAGTTCCTAGATTCAGAATACATGCTTCAAATCCAGTATAAACTGTTGCCGTACCATGAAAACACAGTTAAAGACTCTCTGCTTGGAAATGATTACTCTTCACAGGTGAAATCTAAGCGATACTCCTGGGCCCCCTGTTGGAAAGTATGCCCCTCCTTCAGTTTTTCACAATCAGCTCTTCAAAGATTAGTAAATATAATACAACTAGTGTTCAGTTTCTTTTGACAAGTGGCCGTTTCTTTTCTCGTACGATTATACCACACCAGAGGGGCAATCAGATAATGCAAACATAAATATTTCCTCTTACAAATGTTGATGAAACAATACTAATGAAGATGGAGACTCTGAAACCAGAAAAATTCAAGTTGAACAGTGGGCCTCTCCCTTGTTTGCTTTGTCACATTGGTGTAGCTCTTTAGTTTCCCTGAGACACTATTCCTTTGTCAGTAACATAGAGCTAAGCACATCCATTTCGCTAGGTTATTCTGATGATTCATTGTGATAACACATGGTAACCACTCATATGATCTTCCATTCCTCCTTCCTTCTGTCCTCAGCCGAACTCCCTTCCAGAGACTTAATTATACATGATTAAGCCTCAGTTTATTTTACAAGTGGAATGCTAAGAGAGCCTATCCCACCTGCTGTCTCTACCAAGAGTTAAGATCTAAAACATTAAAAAGTTGGGATCTCATAATCTACACTGAACCCTGAGGGGTTTCTAAGCAGAGATTTTTCAAACTGTGGTATATAGGGTGCCTGGGTGGCTCAGTCGGTTAAGGAACTGTTTTCAGCTTAGGTCCTGATCCTGGAGTCCTGGGATTGAGTCCCACCTCAGGTTCCTTGTTGAGTGGGGAGCCTGCTTCTCCCTCTGCCTGCTACCCCGCCTGCTGTGTGTGCTCTCTCTCTGACAAAGAAATAAATAAAATCTTTTTAAAAAATGTGGTATATAGTATCCATTAATAGAGGTCCACACAGAACATTTAAGTATTTTACTATTTATTAAAAATATCATTCTGGTACAAAATCACGCCAGAGAGAAGGGTTTGGTTTTGTTTGCCTGTGCAGCAGGAAAACTCTGTCTGAGCAAGCACACTGTTCTCAAATCCCCACCCAGCCTCACAGTTCCCTAGGCCGGATAAATCCCTCACCTGGCAACAGGCTCTACTGGTACCCATATTTTGGTATGTAAGGGTTTCAGTTCTAACTCCCACTCATGAAATTCCTTGTGTCTTAGTTTCCATTCCTGTTTTTCACTTTGTCCGTACTAGTGATCTGGGTTTTCTTGGTATCCAGGTTTTATCTGTCTCCAACTTCGGCTCTATGTTCTAATCACAATTTCAACTTGTTAGACAGTTTCTTGGAGAATAAACCCTTCTATAATCATTCACTCATCCAATGAACCAAAAGTTGCTATCTCTGGTGGTGGGGGGGAAGGTAAATTAGATGCATAATTAGAGTTCAGTGTGGCAAGAGTTACTCTAGATGAATGTAAGGAAGAACTAGGACAGATATTAGCATGGCGGAATGAGAAAGGGCTTTCAAGTGGAGGTAATGCTTAAGCTGAGTTTTAATGAATAAACAGGAATTAAGAATATTGTAAGACTTCTCTAGAAGTAAGGCATTAGTAAAATCAAGACTCTTTTGGGCAATGGCAAGTCATTTCTATGACTAGAGTAGAGGTATGGGGTACATACAGCACAGATAGGTAGAAGCCATGCTGTGAGAAGTCCATGGCTACTAAATTCAGAAGATAAACATTTCTTCTCTGAGAGCTGATTGAGTAGGGGGTAAAGAAACACAGACTTCTTGAAGGATTGAAGAAAAATGATATGACCAGATCTGAATTTCAGGAATATCCATAGCAACACTGCTAGTTAGGAGGTCACTGTGGGCATTTTAGATTACCTGAGTAGAACGGGGAGGAAGAGGAGTTGAGAAGAGATGAGAGGTGCTGAGCAATTTGAACACACACACACACTGGACTTTTTTTTTTTTAAGTTTGGATTTTAATTCCAGTTGGTCAACAATATAGGGATTCTATACTTCCATATAATATCCAATATCATCACAAGTGCATTCCTTAATCTCCTTTACCTACTTAACTCATACCCCTAACCCTAAAGTTACCCCTCTGGAGAGGTTTCTGAACTGCAGACACAAACCCTCACACTGTTCCTAACCCTAACCATTATTCTGGCCCTAAACCAAATCCCAATTCTAGATCTGAGGGGGGAAAAAAAAAAGATGTGCTATACTATAGAATGGAATATTACTCAGCCATCAAAAAAATGAAGTCTTGCCATTTGCAACAACATGGATGGAGATAAAGAGTATCCCCCAAAGCAAAATAAGTCAGAAAAAGAAAATTTCATTTGAACACGCAGGATTTCACTGATTATATATAGAAACTGAACAGAAAGGAGTTATCTAGATGACTCAAAGTAATCTGAGCAGATGATGGCTTTATTTATGAAGGTAAAGGACACAGGAAGAGGATTAGTGTTACATGGTAAAGTAATAAATTCAATGTTGAGCTTGCTGATTTTAAGGGACCTGTGATATTTCTTGTAGGAATGTCCAGCAAGCTGCTCTATATGTGGTTCTTGAACCAGAAAGTAATGGCCTCAGATTTAGATTTGGGAGCCATTATTAGCAGAGCAATGGGAGTTGAAGTAATAGTATAAGGTGAAGTTACCCATAAATCTGTATGAGGTATGTAGAATGAAAAGAGCAGAGGGTTGAGGATAGACTTTTGGGAACTCATTTCCTAAACAATATTTGTTGAATACACATAATGTTAAAAGTTAGATGTTGAGGACATAATGGTGAACCAGTAGAATCAGTTTCCTCCTTACTCCCTCCTCTCTTTTTTCTCTCCTTTCTTCTTTCTCCCCTCCCTTCCTTTCTCTCTTCCTTCCATCAATAAATGTCTATTAGTCACCTACTATATGCAGACATACACTAAGTTCTAAGGGTACTACAGGAACAAGACATAATAGGTCCTTGCCCTTGCAAAGTCTATATTCTAATGGAGAAGAAATGAATTAGACCAGTAAACTGCTGAAATAAATAAAATAATTACAAATTTTGATATATTCTAGAAGGAAATAAAGAAGGTATTATACAAGGAACATAAAGACATCTTAGATAGTATAGTTAAGGAAGGTCTTTCTGCTAGGTAGTATTTAAGCTAAGACCTGAAGGATGAAAAGGGGCCATGTATTGATAGGATCAAAGAGGGCAAATAGTAAGGCAGAAAAAGCTCATACAAGCATTAACTTGACTTGATCTTGACCTGTAACAAGGGAAATGAGGTGGTGATGAGGCAGAAGTACTCAGCAGGAGCCCAATATAGCCCTTGTTTATATCCCAATAGAGGGAATAGGGAGCAAATCATTAATTATGCAACTAAATGGTAACCATAAAGTGATCTAAAGGAGAGGCACCTGGGTGGCTCAGTAAGTTAAGAGTCTTGGTTTGGGCTCAGGTCATGATCCTCAGGGTCATGGGATGAGCCTTATATCAGCTCCAAGCTTGGTATGGGGTCTGCCTGAAATTCTATCTGCCCTTCCCAGCCCACACACACTCTCTCTCTCTCAGATAAATAAATAAATCTTTAAGAAAGTGACCTAAAGGGGAGAGCCAACAACAGAGGAGTACTGTCATTTGAAGGCAAAAAGGAATCAGAGACTGGGAAGGATACTGAGAAGGCCCAGCTTCAGAAGTCTGGTTGAAAACCTGGAGAACAGTACCATAAAGTCTGAGAAAAGAGTACTGTAAGAAGGAAAATACCATCAACAAAATCACATGAAGCAAAAAGATTAAGATAATGGTAAGATGATGCTCCATGTCTTGGTTAATATGGAGGTTACCGAAATTGGCTAAAATAACCTGATGGGAGGGTTTGGTCAGAAGTCGGATTGTGGAAACAGTAGGAGGAAATAGGCAGTAACAGATTTGAGAGAGTAGACCATTCTCTTAATTACCAGTGTTTTGATGAAGGTAAGTGGTAGAACTGCCAAACTTCAAGAGTAAGTGGATTGCATGGAGTCTTACTTGTTTAAGGGAGAAGATCTGAGGCATGTTTCTCTACAGAGGTAGATAAACTAGTTGTAAGAGAAGTGGGAAAGTGAGTAAAAGGCAGAGCAAAGTCCTTTCACAGATGGAAGGAGAAAGCACCCAAAGCAACAAGTGGTACAACAGCAAAATGAAAAGGCAAGCTATGGAGCGGGAGAAAATATTTGCAGACCACGTATCCAGTAATGGGTTAAAATTTTAAATATACAAGGAACTCATACAATTCAATAGCAAAAAACCAATCCCATTAAACATGGGCAAAAGGTCTGAATAGACATTTTTCCAAAGAAGATACATATAAGTGGCGAAAAAGTACATGAAAAGATGCTCGATATTACTAATCTTCAGGGAAATGCAAATCAAAGCCACAGTAAGCTATCATTTCACATCTATTAGGATGTCTATTATCACAAAGAGAAGAGATAACAAATGCTAGTGAGGATGTGGAGAAAAGGGAACCTCTGCATACTGTTGGTGGTATGTAAACTGGTACAGTCAGTATGAAAAACAACATGGTGGTCCTCCAAGAAATTAAAAATAGTTTTAATTTTATGTTTTATTTTTAGAAAACATAAATTTTACAGATTATTATTAGTGGTAAAGTGCTTTGAGAGTAAATATATATATAAATTAATATATATTATATCATTAATAGATTATTAATATATTAATGATGTAAATTAATTTAAATTTAATATAAATTAAAATCTCTATATAAAAATAAACACATTTTTATATAAATTTGATCCAGAAATTCCACTTCAAGGTTCGTATCCAAAGGAAATGTAATCAGCATTTTAAAGACATCTCTGCACTCCCCTGTTCACTGCAGCATTATTCACAATAGCAAGATATAGAAACCACCGAAGTGTCAAAAGATAAATGGATATGCTCACTGTGGTGTCTGCTTCTCCCTTTGCCTCTTGCCCCACTCTCATACTCTCTCTTTATCAAATAAATGGGTAAAATCTTAGGGAAAAAAAAGACAAATGGATAAAGAAAATGTGGTATATGCATACAATGGTATATTATTCAGCCATTAAAAAATGGAAATCCTGTTATCTGGGACACCATGGATGAAACTGGAGGCATTACGGTAAGTAAAAGAAGGCAGACAGAAAAAAACAAATACTACATATTATCACCTATAAAGGGGATAAAGAAAAAAAAAAAAAAGAAACAAACAAACCCATAGAAACAGAGGGCTGAAAAGTGGTTGTCAGAGACTAAGGCAGGGAGATGCAGGAGAAAGAGGAAGAAGCCGGTGAAAGGGCATAAATTTTCAGTTTTAAAATGAAAATGGTCTGAGGATTAAATGTACAACATGCCAACTATAGTTGATAACACTGTATCACATCATTGAAATTTGTTAAGTGAATAGAACTTAAATGTCTTCATTTCACACTTCACATACACTATATATACACAAAAATGTAACTATTTGAAGTGATGGGCGTGTTCATTAACTTGGTAAGAGTCACCTCACAATGTATATGTATTTTGTACACTGTAAATATCTTACCTTTTTATTTGTCAATCTGACCTCAATAAAGCTGGGGGAGGGAAGCACCAGGGTAATAAACTATTCCCACATACATTACTTTAGTTTCTTATTGATGATGATAACCACATCTTCTGAGTAAATGCTGTGTGTGTATATAAAAACACTTGCTTCCTCATAGCTTGTATTAGGTTAGATTCTAATAGGCCAAAGATCTAAATGTAAACAATAAAACCATGAAATTCTAGACAAAATACATGGAATAACTGTTTTATCATCTTGGGGGAGGAAAGGTCTACTAACAATGACATAAAACCCAGAACCCATAAATGAAAATGCCAATAAATCAACTACATAAAAATAAATTTGCATAGTAGAAACCAAAGTCAAGGGTAAAAGTAAATGATAAATAGGGATCACAACTTCACTCAGAAGTTTCCTAATATATGAAAAACTCCTCTAGGTCATTAAGAAAAACTGACAATCCAACAGAAGAAATGGGCAAAGTACTGAACCATTTGGAGAAAATTGCTCTTTTAGGTGTGAAAACACATTCAACCTAATTCATACTAAAAGAAAGCAAATTCAAGAAATTCTGAAAAGGCAAGTTGGGAAAGATCCAATTGTTAGATAGTATTGTGTTGGTGAAGTTGTGGAAAGCATACACCAAGTTAAGGAAATACAAAATGGCAACAGATCTACAGACAGCCTTTGGGTAATATCAATTAAAATTACAAATAAACATATTCTTTGGCCCAGAAGTTCCAGCTCTAAAAACTTACCCTCAGTTATACTTGTGCATGTGTGAAATGCCATATGTTCAGAGCTATTCATTGATGCATATTTGTTAGCAATTAGAAATTAGAAACATCCCAGGTGGCAATCAATAGGAAACTGGATAAAGAACATCATCCTTCAGTGGCATAACATCTAGTCATAGAAATGAATGAGGAGGTTCCTTATGGGCTGCGGAAGCAGTGATTTCCAAAATATATTTCTTAGGGCAGAAAGCAAAGGTAGCAAACGGAATGCTGCCATTTGTATAAAATATCCACGCTGCTTGAATATGCACAAGGTATTTCTAGAAGATATCCAAAAAATGATAATACCGATGATCTCTGGGGAAGAGAATTGTCTATGGGACGGAGGTAAAAGAAGTACCTTTTGCTTTTCGTACCTTTTGAATTTTAAAATATGTAAAGGTATTAATTCAAACACTAAATAAGATTTTTTTAAATGCAGTTATAGAACACATTAAGATTATAAATAATTCACAGCTTTTTAAAAGATATTCTCTAAGAATAATGCTGCTAAGAGTCAATCAAGTACAAAATGCAAGATAGTAAATACTTCCCACCAGTTTTAAATTATTTTAAAAAAATCCTTTGAGCAAAACCATGTATTATAATCATACAAAGTAACTTAGCTGTGACCCTGGTACCATGGCAATGTCTAATTTATTTTGTCAGGCTAGTGAGGTTTTCCAGTTGAATATACAGCACAATGTTGCAAAATAGTATTAGTAAGCAAGAATTCTGATTTTAAAATAAACAGGTGAGAGGAAAATTAGATAAAATGTATCAGCTCTCTTCAGGAACACCATGGGAATATAATTTACATCAGTAAGGTACTTTTCATCTGTGGATATCAAAGGCATGATAAATGCTATTATTTTATACAATTGACAAAACCTGGAAATGGTAGACAATTACTAATCCTTTGGTTACAGGAATATCAAAAATGCCAAAGTCTGTATCAAGCCCTGTATGCTGTCACTTAACAGTACCACGACTTCAGAGTCAGGCTTCCTGACATGCAATCACATTTCCCTCAGAAGACGAGGACTGCTCCTTCAACATTCTTAACTTCTCTTGCACATGATTTCTGAGTTTATTAATCAGGGATTAATCCAAACCTTCCTGAAACTCAGTCTCTCCCTGAGAAAAGACAAGACTCTTTGCCAGCATGTCCTTCACAAAACTTCTGAGCCTACAGATGTGTCTGTCTATAACCTCTGGATCCTAGACATGCATCCACAGCAGGCGACGTGAAAGATTAAGTCCCGTATGAGAAGCAGAATATACGAAGCGTGAGAGAACACTAGCTGTTCTTCCCATTAGGGAAGTGAGTTTCCAGATCCCTCTCCTCTTGTCTCTGGATCTTCTGGATCAAAGCCAGAGTATCAGACCCTCAGTTCCTAAGAGGGTCTCTTTTCATTTTTTGCCATGTGACACTGAGAAGAAAGAAACGTGCTGGTATGAACTACATCCACCTCGTCTCCAGGCATTTTTAAAACTCTGCTGTAGTGTTTTTTCATATGGTTAACTTTTACAGAGTCCCTAAAAAGTAGCTTTGAAGAAGTTTTTCATAATAAATCTAAATTTGCTTTTCATTCTCTTTCTATTCTTCAACCCCCTTCATTTTCACTCCTCATGCCCACACCCACCTCCCTCTCCCACTTCCTTTACTATCATTTATCTGTACACCTCTACCCAGTGCAATTTGTTCACACCGAGACCTCTAGTAGCCTTCCTTCTCATTATGTTAGACTAAAATCTCTAAGGATGTAATAGCCACGGTTTGGTTACTGCCGAGGTGCTGTCTGTAAAGATGTTTTCCTTTGGAAATAACAGAAAAGAAATTGCAATTTTAACGAAATACCAGGTGTAGGTTGGATGGGGTGGAGACACAGAGAGAAATACTTCCTAGAGACTTTTAAGCAGTGAAAAAGTATCCCAAGTGGTTCTTGGCCCTGTGAATTTAGCCATGAATACATCCTGCTTCAGGTTCTTTCTTCCTAAACTTTGTGAGGAAGGCTACACCATCAGGCTTAATGCTGTGCATTCAGGGTTTAATGTGGTATTTGACACAACATAGATGCAATAAAAGAAAATATTTTGATGGGGCACCTGGCGGGCTTGGTAGAGCATGTGACTCTGGATCTCAGGGTTGTAAGTTTGATCCCTATAATGGGGACAGATATTACTTAAAAATAAAATGTTAAAAAAAATATCTTGAAGGGGCGCCTGGGTGAATCAGTTGGTTCAGGGTCTGCCCTTGGCTCAGGTCATAATTCCAGGGTCCTGGGACTGGTCCACTCTGGCTCTCTGCTCCGTAGGGGGTCTGCTTCTCCCTCTCCCCTTACTTCTCCCTCCTGCTCACACATGCTATCTCTCAAACAAATAAATAAAACATTAAAAAATATGTATTTTAAAAACAATCTAATGGAGGAAAGTTTCTTCACACACCAGATATATGTTTCCTGAGTGGTGGTCCAGGATGTGGTGTTTAGGAAATAAGAAAATCCTTCAGAGGTGTCTGAGAGCATCAAAAATACAACGTAATACTTTCCCTATGGTCTTTTTAACATGATAAACCTTTAAATACTAAACAGAAAATGAATACAGTTGGGATTTGAGTAAAATTTTTGAAATTGTTCATCTAAGTACTTTAGTAAAAATTTGTTTCCAAAGCAGAAAAAAAAGAATCAGAAAACAATCTCATTTCATATGTTCCCAATAATGCAAATAAGATTTACAAATGTGCTTCTTTTGGCATATTCATAAAGAAGAATCAGAACAAGATAGCTCCCCTGGCTTTTTGATTACTCTTGACTCACTACAGATGTCCACAGATAGCAAGTGACATTTCTCACGCTTTAACCACAGACTACTACACATTTTATTTCAAATTCTTCCTCTTCACAGAAACTTCAGCATTGAAATAATAATAGTTTAAGAAGAAACAAAAAAAGCTAAGTGTTATTTGATATCTTTCCTTTTCAGTGAATCAGTTTGCATCGGGAAAGCTCAGATTTTTAGTTATTGCTCCGTCCTCTGTCTACAGTATGTAAAAGCACTTACTACGTCACTTTAAAAATCACGTTTCAATGTCTGTCTCTCCTCACACAGTAAAGTCCTTTAGGACAGAAAATATGCTTTATTCTGTTAGATGTACATGGCCTCTACCATGTTTCTGGTATATAACAGGTCTCACTAGATGTTTATTGACTAAATTATACCACAGATAAATGCAGGAAAAATTTACAAAATTAACCTCCATAAGTTGTTTCTTTTAAGGTTATATATATATATATATATATATGCTCAGAGTTGAAATTTAAATACTAAAATATTGGGGTGCCTGGCTGTAGAGCATGTGGCTCCTGATCTCAGGGTTGTGAGTTTGAGCCCTGTGTTGGGTGTGGAGATTGTTTAAAAATAAAATTTAGGAGAGGAGGAACAGTGGCAGAGGGAGAGAGAGAGAATCTTAAAGCAGGCTCCATGCCCAGCATGGAGCCTGAACTGGGGCTAGATTTCACAGCCCTGAGATCATGACCTGAGCTGAAACCACGCTCAACTGACTGAGCCACTCAGATGCCCCTAAAAATAAAACCTTAAAAAATATAATAAATAAATGAAATACTAAAATATGCAAGAAAAATCACCTATGGTTTCATTACCTTCACTCCAAGAGTTTGGTATATTTTTAAATATTTTAATACCCATTTTTTAAAATATTATTTATTTATTTATTTGACAGAGAGAGATCACAAATAGGCAGAGAGGCAGGCAGAGAGAGAGAGGAGGAAGCAGGCTCCTGAGCAGGGAGCCCGATGTGGGACTCGATCCCAAGACCCTGAGATCATGACCTGAGCCGAAGGCAGCGGCTTAACCCACTGAGCCACCCAGGCACCCCTTAATACCCATTTTTAACATGAAATTTATTTTCTTTTGCTTAAAAGGTAATATCCACTCCGTAACATTCATTTGAGAACACAAAAACAGAAAAAAAATTCCTCTTGTAGATACAGTCTTTGCTTCTGTCTGCATATGCAAAAATTTTCATTGCAACGGTATAGTTAAATAACCTAAATCTTCCACTAGCACAGCTGAGATTATCACAGGATAGTAACTATGAAAAACTACACAAGATACAAAGTTTGCTGCTAGGTGTTCAGTCTGAAAGTCACTATGTAAGTAAGGGATGTGCACTGTGATCCACAGCAGAAGACCCAGTGGATCGATACTCAGACTAGGAGCTCACAGAAACTGTGAGATGATAAATGGGTACTGTTTTAACTTGCTAAGTTATGGGAACTTGTTAGGTGACACAATAAAAGTAACATACCATGCATAAAATTTTTGAGTCACAGATTTTTTTTTTCTTCAGTATTCTGTGGATATGGTCCTAGTGTCTTTAGACATTTGCATCAGAGAGAAAAAAAAATCTGAAGTCAGTTCATTTCACTTACCTGATTTATGGAAAACATTCCCCCCTCCCCAGCTGAGTAACTATAAAATTATTTCCTGTGTGTTTATTTAACAAGACATTTGCCAATATCAAGGTATAAATTTCTCCCCTGAGAAATTTGTTTCCCTACCTCATTTGTTTTTAAGAATAATTTCTTGGACTTTATGTTAGGTTCCTATCTCTGTAAATATTCTGATCTCCCTCCATTGAAGAAATGTTTATATGCAGAAATTCTCATAATTTTTAGGTTCAAACTCCATTCTCTGCTCTATTACTGTCTCACATTTTAAAATGTCTGTATGTTTCTTTTAAATTGTGGAGAATAAAGTTTTCACCCCTGTATTAGGTATCTCACTGATAGTGTCAGCACTGCTTTTAACTGCTATACCTTTAAAGAAAAATTAATTCTGATATTGCATTTTAATTCCTCTGCCATCTCTATTCCATCACATTCTTACCTCACACTCTCCAAACTTGCACCATTTCCTTCTCATCTCAACCACTTCTGATCTTACAGTTCCCTCTGTTTTATAAAACCCATGTTTTCCTGAAGCCTCTTGAAGATGCCAAATATTTTTACATTCCTTTTCTTTTGGGTGATTTAGTAAAGTCTTCTTTGATGCATTCGTCCCCTGTTAGTAGAAAGGATTTCTTCTCTTCTACATTTTTCCTTCTCTTCCTTCTTAAGCAGGGGTCTATCTAGCCTTGCACTTGCCAACAGACAGGTTTGGTAACTGGATTACAGTTTACCAGAGTCTCTATCCACATGGATAAGATTGAATCTTCTCAGTTCTGCATCCGTGGCTTTATAAAATAAACAGACACTAGCCCGATTTTCAGCAGGCTTTCATCTAGTGTAGCTCAGCTGGATCAAGGTAGAATCCTAACTCCCCTTGTCTGTGACATCTTCATGTAATAACAGAGCAGTATTAGAAGGGTAGGCTCTAGAGTCAGCTCGGTGGGATGAATAACCCAAGTCAAGTCTCGCGAGCAATGCTAATGTGGCCAAGGTATTTAAACTCTCTCTACTCCAGATTCCTTAGAAGTAAAATGGGGGTAATAATACAAAAATACCATTAACTGCCAGCTTTAAATGAGACAATGCATGTGAAAGGCTTAGCACAGTATTTGGCACTTTGTAAGCACTCAGTGCTGGCCTTCCTCTACTTTGATCATTATTACCGCACAGAAAACCGAATCCCCCTAAGTATACTGCTACTAAGGCTCCTTGCGCACTCCCACCTCCACGCCTTTATTTGTGAGGCTGGCCCTTCCCGAATACAATGCATTGTGTTAGCACAGTCTCCCTCTCTACGCCACCTAATCCGGCTGCTGTTTCCGACTGCCTGTTCAGGGAGGGAATCCTCCAGGAGAGGGCAACGAGAATGGAGCTCAAGACTGTTTCAAGTCACACGCACTTAATGAGATTAGTCATGTTTCTGATTGCTACAGACCTCTTGGCTCAGAGGACAGACAGGGACAGAAGGGCAGCTCAGGAGGGCCTCCCAATGTCACAAAATGTTTAAAGTCTCCATAAGTCTTCAGAACAGTGGTATTTCTTGAAATGTCTAGGTCCAGCTTGACAGTCCGCTTCAGCAAACTTTGCTTCAGCAAAGTTATGTTTTGGCCCATAAGGCACTTGTACCTACTTTCTCTGAGTTCAAGATCTGAAAATAAGACCGTCAGTTGTACACATACAGATACCATTACTCAAACTCCAGGCTTAGTCTTGAACCTGCAAAGCTGTTTCTCTCACTGCAGAGGGACTGTGTCTCACTCAATGACAGCATTCCCTTCTCAGCCAAACTCAAGACCCCAAAGAAATGTCCATTCTTCCCTCCGTCTCAATTCAATTTTGATCAGTCAGTTACTATTGCCCAGTCGTTTCTACCATGCCTCTCTTCTCTGCCTCCCTCCTCACCCTTCATGCTCCCTTCACGCTCCCTCAAGTCTTAATTCCATACTTCGCCATTTTTCTTTTCTTTATTTTTTTTAAGATTTTTTTAAAAAATTATTTGATAGAGATTTCAAGTAGTCAGAGAGGCAAGGCAGAGAGAGAGGAGGAAGCAGGTTTCCCGCTGAGCAGAGAGCCTGATGTGGGGCTCCATCCCATGACCTGAGCCGAAGGAAGAGGCTTTAACCCATTGAGCCACCCAGTCGCCCCCATACTTCACCATTTTTCATTTGCACTCTTGTTACAGTCTTTGCGGTGGCCTCCCGGCCTCCAATGTCTTCCTTCTCCAATCAATACTACTTATCGTTGCTAGGATTACCTTGTCCAAATACAAGTCTCGTCATGTCTCTAGCTTTGTCAAACACTAACAAGGTTTCCCAATCTTAAAGGGAAGAGTTTATTTTCCTTACTTGAAATTTAATGCCTATCACCACCTAATCCTAAATTCTTCATAGCAGACATCAGAACCAGCGAGCCCCCTGCCACACCCTGAGCACACGTGGCACTTCTGCTTTCCGCCAGTTTACCTTTTTCATCTCTCTCAGCCCGGGTGCACCGTGCCGGCAAACACTTCAGTCTACCAAAACCTGCCTCAACATTCATGGCTCAGTCCCGTGGCCAACTTTATGAGGTGATTGCCAGGATGCTTGGATTAGCAATCAATTATTTTCTTTTCTATGCATTCACTTGAATTTGTTTGTTCTATTATAGTCATCCCCTTCTGCCTTTTATTGTAATTGTCTGCATATAAACCAGATTAGAGAAACGATTTTGCTTCATTTACTCTGATCTTCTACAATCTGGCAAGAGGTTTTTTTTTTTAAAGATTTATTTATTTATTTGACAGACAAATCACAAGTAGGCAGAAAGAGAGGAATGTGGGGCTTGATCCCAGGACCCTGGGATCATGACCTGAGCGTAAGGCAGAGGCTTAACCCGCTGAGCCACCCACATGCCCCAAGGCAAGAGGTTTTTTTTTTACATAGTAGTGCTTAAAAAAAAAAAAAAAAAAAAAAAATCCCTGAGATTAGCAGGGTTAAAATGGAAATAGGGGAACTGAAAGGATCCCATGAAAGAAAAAGCTAGTTTTTTTGGTTTTGTTTTGTTTTGTTTTCCCCCCTTTGCTTCTTTTCCTGCTTCTGTTCTTGCTAGGACCTGTACCTCTACCTCTGCCTTTTATATGTGCTTTAATATATGTCCTCCTCATAAGGGACAAGGAGTTAATGATATCTTTACAGTCTTCCAACCCAATACATAATATCTGAGGAATGATGGGGTGAAGCCATGGTGTGCATATTCCAGACCACTGGTGCTAGACATCTTGACACCAAGAACCCCTGGCTCTGAGAGAGCCAGTGACTTATGATGGATACATGACCCCTGTCCTGGTTCTGACCAGTTCCTAGATGCTTGAGAGAACATGTGCACCAGAGCACAATTGTCAATAAAAACCCCACACCTCAAGCAAGAATCTAGGCTCCTTTCATTTCTGAGTCTCCTGGATTCTCCATCTGTATCTGCTCTCAACATCTTCAATAAATTCTGCTTTCACCTCTTGTTGGCTCTTATTTGATTTTCATCTTGGGTGAAGCCAAGGACTCTCTTGGCTGATCCCGCCAGACCCTCCTAGTGGCCTCGGACCTGGCCTGCTTGCATCAAAACTTCTAATATGTGAATACTGTTTTACTTATAATTGTGACATTAAAATATCCACAAAATGCTCATATTTCATATAGAAATAAAAATGAGTGAGACTCTTTTACTTTTGGCATCCTTCAGTGTTTTAGGGTCAGTTAATCTGCTATGAAGATATAATATCAAGATAAAATATGCAAATGTAAGTTCCCAAGGCATAGATTGCTGTCCTGCATAGTAATTACACTTAATTTAACCCTGTGTTCTTGACAAGTACAACTCTGAGTTTGACCATACGGTGGGTTTGTTCGTACTATTTGTAAAACATTTTATTTTTTAAAGATTTATTTATTAATTTTAGAGAGAGAGAGCTGTGGGAGGCATAGAGGGAGAGGAAAAGATCTCAAGCAGACTGCCCACTGAGCACAGAGCCCCATGTGGGGCTTGATCTCAGGACCCTGAGATCATGACCTGAGCTGAAATCAGGAGTCTGACACTTAGTCGGACATTTAGCCACCCAAATACAAAATACAAAAGTATAGCATTTTTAAATTCACAAAGTTTTTTCACATTACTTAGGTAATTATGCCGTTTGTTAGATAACATATTCCTTATAATCCATTTTTAAGGTGCAGACAAATCAAGATATAAGACAGAATAAATATGAGGAAGAATTAAACACTTGAATTACTTTTTTCTCCTAAATCCAAGGTATTGTTCACCACCTTTACTACAGTTTTTTTTTTTTAATCCTTGGTGTTCCTAAAAACTCCATTCTCTGAGCAACAGGGTTTATGGGAGTCTTTACTAAAGGCCTAAGCAAGCTTGGCTACCCACAAAGCGACCATAGAATTTACTGGGACATGTGTGAGAGTAAAATGAGGCAATATTAACAATCACCAGAGGAGGCAGATATAAACCAGGGCTGTCGTGATCTAACTGAATGTGCGATCAATATACTAGTCTTAAGAATTGAGAGAACCATATTTTCTCCCTGTAAAACCAAAGTACAGAAATTTATTTATGAATTTTCTATCTTGAAATATTTATTAGTTTCTGTTGGAAAACTGGATTTTATAGCAAAGACATTTTAAAAATCAAATTTACTTAAGAGATCTTAATAGACATTGAAATAAACTGTAAAAATGTTGATTTGCCAATTTTGGGTGGAAAACTTGCCCCTCTTCCCAAAGCAAACATATATAAACATAAATACATCAGAAGCCATTCTGAGAACAAAAATTGTAGGCATACTTATTCTGTACTTAATGTTGCAAATGGTCATATAGTTGATGTCAGACAATAAGTTGAAAGTATCCTTGACTCTGGCATTTCCAAAGTCTCTCTCTTTCTGTTTTGTAGATCCATTTTTATTTGAGGTGTATACATTGTCAAATGATGACCACAGTCTAACTAGTTAAAATACCCATCACTTCCCATAGTTACCATTGGGTGTGTGAATGCTCTGAGAACACTTGAGCGATACTCTTATAGCAAATCTTAAGTATACAACACATTATTATTAACTATGGTCACTATGTGTACATTAGGTCTCCAGAGTTTATTCATCTTTCATAACTGAAAGTTTGTATTCATTAATCAATATTATTTTTTCCTAATTAAGAACTTTTAAAATACCACACAGTAGAGCCACAGACTATAGACCAATTTTCAAAAATATCAATACATAACTTTGGTTTTTATAGTTATTTAAAGAGATTTTGCTTTTTAAGATTTTAACTTCAGCCTTACCTTTCCTTGGTAAAATTTACAACACATATAATAATCTAAGTTTCTGAAAGCAAGATTAATGATCTATTCTGGATGTATCAGTTATAGACCAATCACTTTTACTGAAAAGTCACTTAAAATTTTAGTTCCAACTTGCTAGTTTCTGACGCGCCCTGAAACTTATCGTTAACCCAAAATGACCAACTTTAAAGAACACTGCTTTCTCCTGTTTGGTCACCATCTAAACTATTCCTGCAGCAAGGAAATAGCTCAAATCTCTTTGTTATCCATTGACTGGTCATTAGGGCAACATTTATTGATGGCAGAAATGCCATCCCTAAAAGGTCAGAGATACTTTGACTATTAGGATACAAATCAGGTTTTCTTGAATTCCCTTAATCCCAGTTTGGAAAAGTAATTTAATCCCCAAATAATCACAATTATTAAATTTTAACATAAGTCAAGTGCTCTGAGAACATTTTGTAATGCTCAGCAATTAAAGGAGTCCTTTTTTGGTTTTATAGTAGTGAGTAAAGTTTTGATATGGATGAATACAACTCTGATTTTGCACCCGAGTCTTGCCTTTGATGACCTCCTATCACTTTGCTTACTCTTTGGCATTGGCTATTCTGGGTCATAAAGCAAGTGCCAACATATTTCAAAGGATTGAAGTCACTTATGTTTCTTGCCACTGTGAAATTAATCAGTGTTAAAAATAATTTAAAGAATCCTAAAATATTTTGAAATTAAACAATAACTAAATAATCCATGAATTAGAAAAAAAAACCCATAATGGAAATTAGAAGATATTTCAAACTGAATGATTATGAAACTACAATGTATCAAGTTGTGGGATACAGCTAACCCCATGCTTAGAGGAAAATTTATAGTCTTCTAATGCACACATTAGAAACAGTGAAAGTTTGAAAAACTGATGATCTGAAAATCCAGCTTTGCAGGTTAAAAAAGGAACAGTAAATTAAAGCCAAAGAAAGTAAAATGAAATAAATAATAAATTAAGAAGAGGTTAATGAAATTTAAAAGCATGCAATTTGGATCACAGAATGTCAAACAGAGTACTGTAAAACTTCTAGAAGACAGCATAGGAAAATCTAGTTGATTCTGCGTTTGGTAATTAGCTTTTAAATACAATGCAAAAAGCATAAACCATAAAAGAAAAAGGTTGTTAAGCTGGACTTCATTAAAATGAAAAAAACACAGAGTGGGAGAAAAAAACATATCTGATAAAAGATCTATACCCAAAATACACAAAAAGATCTTAAAACTCAGCAATAAGCAAATAAACAAGTGAGACACCACTACACACCTATTAGAATGGCTAAAATCCAAAACACTGACAACATTGAATGCTGGTAAAAATGTGGAGGATTGAAATTTTTATTCATTGTTGGTGGGAAGGCAAAATGACACAGCAATTACAGAAGACAGTTTGGCAGTTTCCTAAAAAGCTAAACATAATCTTAACATGTAATCCGGCAATCAAGGTCCTATGTATTAATCCAAATGAGTGGAAAATATATGTCTACATAAATATCTGCAAACCAACGTTTACTCCAGCTTTATTCATAATTGTCAAAACCTGGAAGCAACAAAAATTGCCCTTCAATATGTGAATGGATAAACAAACTGTGGTACGGCCATACAACAGAATATTATTCAGTGAAAAAAAAAAAACAACAAAAGTTATCATTCTGTGAAAAAACACAGAGAAAATTTCAATGCATACTGCTAAGTTGAAGAAGCCAATCTGAAAAGGCTATGTATTACATGATTCCAATTATATGATGTTCTGGAAAAGGCAAAACAATATCGATGTTAAAATGTGGACTTTAGTGAATAATGATGTATTTATATTGGTATATCAACTGTAACAAATTTATCACACCAAAGCAATAATAAGAGTAACTGAGGGCAAGGAGCAGGGGAAGGAGACTATGGGAACTTCATTTCCTGCTCAGTTTGTCTGTTATCCTCAAATTTCTCTAAAATATAAATTTTATTAATTTTTTTAAAGTTTAGCTGGGTCCTAAAAAATGCAATAAAGGAAAATCAACAAAATAAATGTTCTTTAAAAAAAAACCTGATATAACTTTATCAATATTGATCTTACAAAAATAAAAGATTAAAATAACCAATATTGTAAGTTAAAAAAGAATATCATTACAGATTGTATAGATATTAAAATATAAGGATATTATAAAAAATATGCTAGTGAATTTAATATTTTAGGTAAATTGAACAAATTCCTAGAAAAACCTTATCAAAAGTAGTAGAAAATCCAAATAATCTCACATCTATTTAAGAAACTGAATTAGAATCTTTCCCACAAAGAAATATCCAGGCCCAGTTTACTTTACCTAAAATTTCTTCTAAAATTTCAGAAAGATAATACCAGTCTTAAAGAAAACCTTCCGATTAGTTTAGTATTTGAAAATCCATGAACATAATTTACCGTAAGAATAAAGAGGAAAGATAATATGATAATCTTAATATATGCAGAAAAAAAATCGAAATAATTCAACACCTTTTCGGGATGAAAACCTGTGGCAAATTAGGAATAAGTGGGAATTTCCTTAATCTGAGACAGTACCCACAGAAACCTATAGCCAACATCCTACCGAGTAGAGAAATACAGAAAGTTTCCCCCACCCCCAAGACAGGGGAATAAAACAAAAATGCCTGTTATCCCCCAATTTATTCATCATTCTAATGGAAGTCCTAGGTAACACAGTGGGTCAAGGATAGCATAATAACTCAATAAATCAGAGGGAAAAAAGGATCATTATTTGTGAACAACATGGCTGTATATGTAGAAAATCCAAAAAAATTTACAATCTATCAGAATGCACAAGTGAATTTAGCATGTTGCTGGATCCAAAGTCAACATCTAAAATAACAGTCGTACAGAGTTGTACCTGAGAGTGAGAGATGTGCCAGTAATGTTCTCTTTATTTCTCAGTCTGGATGCTGGGTACATGGGTATATGGTATATTCACTTTGTGAAAATCTGTAGCTGCATACTTCTCACTGATATACTTTTGGTATATATTATACTTCCTAAAAAAGCTGACTTTATATTGTTTAAAGGGTATAGAGTTTGCAGGATAAAAGGGTTGTACAAGAATGTAAATCTACCTGACGGTACTGAATTATACACTTAAAAATAGTTCAGATGGTAAATTTTCTGCTATGTGTATTTCACAATGAACAATTTTGAAATGTTTACTTTGGAAATGAGAGGCATTAAGATATTAATATTAAAGATAGGTGCATCTAAATAACACATAGGAAAAATCAAAGTCAAACCCATAGCCCATCATTAGAGAAATGCTGCCTCCCTCCACTTCAGGCTGTGCAAGATTGTCACTCAAACTGATAATAGATGGAACATCATACTAAGAAATCACAATTCTTCAACAGTAAGGCAGTATTCATCATAAGGTATATCACTGATTTAATAATAGCTTTTGGATGAAAACCTCCCTGTGTTTATACTCACTTGTAGACATATCTGAATAAAAAAAAAATGTATGTGTGCCTTATAATAGAGCAAGTGTGGGATAACTACAAAAATGGAGAAAGATGAACTGGTTTGCCTGGCCTTGGAATGTAAATCTAATGCCTCAAGGTAGACCTATCCATCCCTTTCACTCATGGGATCTTGACCACAAGAGTATTCATGATTATGAGAACACAGTCCAAAGAACACCAGTATTATAGGGGATAAAATTTATTCAAATACTGATTTATTTATATATTGATAAAATAGGCATAAACACACACTCTAAGTTTCTTGGAGATTCAAGGTTATAAAAGTATGGTCAGTCCCTGAAAAAGGTGTGGTTTACAGGGATGAAGTGTCTGTATTTTATCTGAGGTAGAATCATGCACTTTCCACACTGGCATGACTAGATAACATTCAAATAAATGCACACGTGTACATTTCCACAGAGAGAAAGAAAAACAACTATTCAGCTCTTTTAGTCAAGTTGACTGTTGCAAGCCTACTGGTTCAAAGGAATCTCCATGTTTTGTTGTATTTGATCGAAGGCTGTGTATCCTGGTCAAAGGGCCACCACGAATCGACAAAGTACTTTTGGAATCTTTGGGCAGATTTAGTGTTTCAGGTGTATGGCTTGGGGAAGGAATGTAGGGTTGAATTTGGGCCCTGACTGCCTGGTAACCTGGGGCTCTTATGTAGGACATACACCGGCTTAATGGTGAAACAGAGTTGCCATCTTTTCTGGCCTTTATGTTGATGCCCAAATGTCAGAGTTTCTTGCATAAGATTATTGGTATGTGATGATATATTTGAATGACAGGCAAAGAAACAGAGGCTTGATTGAGTGTAATATATATGACATTGGACATAAATGTTACCTTTGCTTCACGGATAAGCAATATTTGTTTTTAAAGAGACTTTAAAATATATTCTGTGAAAATATATTTGGAACAGTTGAATGGGTTTGCCTTTAATGAATGGTGGAAACGTGGAGAGGAGGAGGGTTTTGGGGCTTCAGGATTTTGATACTCCTGCCAGAGAGGCATGCTATGCTCATAAATTATGGAACTTTTCCATGTCCAGAGTGGGTGACTATAACCTTTCAGATTTACATGTAATAAACTGACTCTTTTTTTTAAAAGGCTGTACACAGAAATGCCACTTAATGTTCGCAGAGATGATTTAAATTCTATCATGTATATCTTAAAAATAGGAGCATTAAGAAGAGCCCCCCATTTTTTCACTCAAAAACAAAGGGTCTGTAGCACTTGCTTTTTTTTTTTTAACTGTAATGATTCTGAATTATTTTTGATTAACAAAGAAAACGGCCTGCTACTTCAGCGTCCGTGATTACATTTCAGTACAATAGAGAAAAGTCACTAATGGGTACCTCTGAGGTCAGGACTGAGACTGTAGTGTTCAAATTTGTTTATTAATGAGCCCAGGACAGGGATCTCCTTCTAGGATGTCAAGATTTGTTAATAAAACAAAATCTAAAGTACCGTTAAAACATTACACAGCAGACTATCTAAGAATATAATCCTAATGTATAGCCTCTGAAATAAGCAACACTCTTCCAAATGCCTGGGACATGTATGCAGGGGGAGAACTTAATCAGAGAAACTGCCACTCTCTCATCAATGGCAGGAGGAAAATGGGAAATTCAAGATGCAGAAAGGAATTGCTGCAAATATATGTGCACTTTTGGTCACTGCTTTTTGATGAAGAAAATATTGTGCATAATAACTCAAGAATGTATTTAACATAAATTATATTTGCATAAATTATGTTTATTCATATGGTCAGGTACATAATGGCTTGCTTGATAAATGGCTGATTAGTCTTATAATCAGCCCAAGAGGGACCCGCTTCAAAAAACTCTCTCCTGGGGGCATCTGACTTTCTAGATATTTTCCATTTTGCCTCTAAATAGTGAAACGTTGCCAGATTTGGGCACCCCCAAATAGCTTTTTTCCCCACTTCCAGTCTGGAATCTGGGCATTATGTCCTCAGGCTGGAATGTCTAAAGAAATCACACAAACCTCGAAAGCACAACCAAGGGGTCAGTGCAATACCCACTTCAAAAAAGGTGCGTTTTCCTAAAGACAAAATATTTCGAGGGGACCAGGATTTCTTTAATAATATAAGGAAAATGTGATATTTCTGAGAAGGAAAATAATTACTGCAGATACCAGCACTTCTAATTGCTGTGTTTTAATACCAAGACTACTGACTCGATGTCCTACATGAGACACTTAGATGTAGAATGTGCTTTTAGGACTATGGAAAAAAAAACTGAAATATTTCCCTATGGTTAGGTAGCTTTATTCTGGTGTAACAGGTCTTATGTTTTCACTTCATGTCTTGCCTCTTAATAATATTCCCAATTATTATGACTAACTCTTTCTTCAAATGGATCTCAATTGTCACATATTCCGGGAAGTTTCTTCTGACTGACCCCACCAGGAACTCCCAGTCTGAATATGCAGTCCTCTTATACATTCCAATATGAACGTGTATTCTTTAGTATTGCTGTACTCAAGATGATCAGGATATTTGTCAATCCTCATACCTTCTTTTTTGGCTTCCCATATGGTAATCTTTTGAGGATTAGCCCTGTGGATCCTTGCGTTTCCTGCAAGGCTAAACGGAATACTTATCCCTTCTCTGACATTCAACTAATGGTGAATAAAAGACCGAAGTCCTTACAAAGCAATTTACCTCTATTACATGCCCACGTAAATACTCTCTGTTTACCAAACTTGGTATCTGGGTATACTCGCCTCTGTTCTTGCCATTATCATAAAGTTCTTTCAGGAAAGCAAGTAAATCAGATTGTGAAAATAAGAATCTTCAGTACTGTTAGGTATAAAGTTCTAAAATCAGTATTTCACCGGAGCCATAGATCTGGGTTCAGGTGTTTAATACCATTCTCTTTCTGATAATATAATGGAAAAGGTTTGTGAGTTCAAGAAAATAGAAAAATTAATATAGATATGTAGTGGTTAATTACAACATGGAAGTTAATACCATAAAGCCTGTAGCAAGAAAGTATTATAATTAAGATGGAGAAATTAAAATAGCATAGGATTTTCACCTTTCTCTTGGTTACTAGGCAGGAATGACCAATTAGGGCAGGTATTATATAATCAGTTTTATGAATCATAAGCATGCCAATTCCTTATTATGACTGTTTCCTTATAATATAAGTTCATTATGTTATAAATAATATGTACTTGCTCCTTGCAAAGACGAACAGAGCTTTAAAGGTCAAAGTACCAGATTTGAAATCACTGTTTTTAATAAAATGTATATGGCTTACACTGTCTGTCCCTTCTTTATTTTGACTTTTTCTTTTTCTTCAAGCAGCTTACAACCCTAAGAAAGTATCTTTATCTATTGAAAATTATCTACCTATCTATCTATCTATCTATCTATCTATGTCCAGGGGCATAAAATGCAGATTAAATCTACCCGATGGCATTTAAAAACTAGGTAAAACCTCAATTCAGTCTTTGGAGTTTTAACAGAAGTAGTGCCCAAGTAGGAGATGTCAACAACATAATTTATTTCAACATACATATATTCTTAGGAATACAGACTTTGCTTAAATACCTGCTGCCTTCAGAAGCCTCCAGTGAAACACTGGAATCAAAGTTTTACTCCCCAATGCTGGTGTTTTAAATAATCCCATTATTAGAACTGGCTCTCAGTTACTGCTCTGTTTTTACAAACTTCTTATATTTAGTACACCTTACTCATTTGCTTTATGTCTATGTTAATGTAACAATGGAAGAGCTTCAGAATGAGAATACTCAACATTGTATCTTTCCCTGCTCAACAGTATATTCAATCTGCCATCCATTTGCTAAACTTGGTTGAAATCAAGCACTGATCAGGCAGCTGTGAAAAATGTATAACAATACTAATTATGATTGAAAGACTAATTAAGTTGGGGGTGGGAGTAAGGGTAGGCTGGGCAGCCCAACATAGATGATTTCCTAAACTGAACTTCCATTAACCCCATAAGCCCCTTAGCAGAGTTAATATGTAGACTTGGGATTTTTTTTTTTTCTTAAAAGAGTTCATATTCTATATAATTCATTATATAGAAGAATTATGTAGACATTATTTAAATATTAGAAATAAACTAGTAAATTGAAAATGCATGTTAATATTGCTAAAACAGGCCACATTTTGACATATAATAATAAACCAGCTATGTTACTGATTTTTGAAATGTGTATACTGGTATCTTCAATTTTCTGAAAGATATTTACTTCACAAAATAGGTCCTTATAATTCACATAATAGCAATGCTTCCAAAAGACACATGGAAACTTTTTAAGGTACGTTTAACTGAAGACCTTCATAATATTTAAAGACCTGACTTGCCAATGTTTAATGGGTCAATCAACTGATAAAGATATATTTAGTGCCTATACTTTTTTAGCATCATTAAACAGAATCTAATTTGATTGCAACCTGTTTCACTACAATCTACTGCATCTGATTGCTTGTTGAATTCTTGATAAAGATTCTGGCAATTTAAATTGGTATTAAGTAGTGTAGAACAATGGTTCCCAAAAATGAGCTATAGGAGAGAAGATACTCTGCATGCAAGGGGAGTTGAGGCCAGGTAAATAGGGGAGATACTCAAAATGTGAAGATTCAAAATGGGTATTACCACATTTGGCTGATCTACAAGCATACAAATAGTCTATAAATATGCTAAACTACATAACTTCTTTAATAGTAAAAAAAATGCAAATTAACATAATGATAAATAATTTTTGATCGTATTAGGAATGTTAGAAAAAAAAGATAATCTTCAGTTCTGCTAAAGAAATGAGGAAATGGAGATACCCATATATAAAACTAAGCTAAGGGCAAGCTTAGCTGGCTGTTCTACAAATTGGTACTAACTTCTGGCTGGGAGTATGTACCAAAAATATGTTTATATTTTGATCCAGCAGTTCTTTGACGACTGCCACCTAAAAAAAAATAAAAATTAAGACGGCGAACGTACTCACATAAGCCACACACACACAGAGTTTGTAACTTTTTCTGGGCTATCTTCAAACTGTGTGATGAGAGATGATTTTTGTTTATCTTTATAATTTTCTACTTTTCAAAACTGAAGTTTTTAAAAGATACATAAAAATTCTTTGCAAAAAATTTTTTGAAATGCTTTTAACGTAAAATTAAAATCTCTGATTTTTAACAGTCAATATTCTAACCTTATAGAATTTACTGATACAGAATCCAAGGAACCAGACAAAGACAGGTATTTATAACCCAGTGATCAAAACCAAAGACAATAAAAACAAAGAACGGCTAAGATGACCCTCAATGTTTTATCATTCAGTCCACAAAGCTGAATTTGGTGCCTCAATTTGTTGTAAGGATAGATGAGAGCTAACTCATTATTTGAAGAAACCACTTGAGGTGAATGGACATTCGCAGAAATATCAAGCTGGTGTCAAAAGATGCCAATTTTTAACATAATAGAATGCTGCATTACTTTCATCTTCTTAGGTATGTTACTTGTACTTTTATTATTGTAATATCCATTGTTCTAAAACAATATATCCTTAAATGTAGAATCCTTAATAGTCCAAAGGGACAGGTTAAAAGTAGTTACAGACTATTACCACTACTTGAAAGTAAATCTAAAGAAAAAAGGCTAATCGAGGAGGGCAATATTTACAGATTTGGATTAAAATAGATCAGTAAAGAAAACAGAACATGATAGGTTCAATAGACATGGGGAGTGATGCTATCTTTTGAGAGGCAAAGAAGGGAATATAAATTAAGAATAACCATTTATATTTGCTTAAGAAAAGTTTCCCATATAAAAGGCATTATGTCTGTGGGAATTCTTATTTCTTATGGTACGCATTTCCAACAGATTATTCTAGTGATCTAGATAAGCACAGAGCTAAACATGAACTCAAAATAATAAAGTAAAAAAAATACTGATAAGAATAATACCCACCAAAAGTATTTTTAGAATTAATAAATAATGAAGAGTATGTCTCTATATAATGTCTACACCAAGAATGCCACATAATGTAGAAGTGCTATTTCATGTATCATAACTTAAATTTGGAAAGTATTTTTTTTTAATGTAGAGAGATGTCTTACCATCCTAAACTATTATCTGATTCAAATCTCATAGTAACTCTTTATATCTGTATTTAAGAAACACTATAATAGCGTCTCACCTACTTCTATCCTCTCCCTATCTGATCCAATAAGGTAGACACTGGACACATATGGTTATTTAAGTTTAAATAAATTAAAATTATATAAAAGTAAACAGCTCCTCAATCACTGTAGCCATATTTCAAGTGCTCAATAGCAACAGACGGCTGGTGTTTTCTTTGTTGGACAGAATAGAATTGGATAGAATATACCCATCACTGTAAAACGTTCTATGAGCAGGGCTACAGAGAATCCATGGGAAAACACAATGTCTCCTGAGCATTGTGTAGGCTGTGCAAGAAAAGCTCATATCAATAACCAAGGTGGAACTCTGTGCACACCTTCTGGGATCATGATCCACAGTATGGTGAGTCAGTTCCGGAATGGTTATCTCCATCTTACAAATTAAGGTCCATGCTCAGGAGATAAAATGCCTTCCCTGAGGTATATGTAGTCTATGTATAACACAGAACATATATAGTATATGACAGACTCATGAACTGAACCCAACACCAAGTTCTCAGCTGGTCGGAGACCATACTCTGAAAAAGAATGTCCAGGTAGCTTCCACTCAAATGTAAGTGAACACAATTCATGACAAGGTAGTTCAGTACAATAATCACTGCCATAATTTTTCTCAAATTTTATGTAATTGTATGACTGGAAACTATAGTGCAGCTAATCTTAAACCAACTAAATATAAATAATCTCCAAAACTATTTTGTAAAAAATGTCAGACAAATGTTCAAGGGCTAACTGTGTTGATCAATACAGAATAACACTAACAGTGTAACAAATTCAGTAAATCAATCATTTAAAAACCATAACCAGTTTGACAGTTGGAGTGACTATGCTACAGTTGTTAAGTTTATCAGTGTTCAAAGCCAGGTCCATATAGAATAGGCACAATGAAATTTAACTTACTCTGTTTAAGTTGGGGAAACATTGGGTATACAGCAGTAGTTTTTGGTGTTTTTTTTTTTCTTTTCTTTTTGCCTTTTCTTGTTTTTGAGAGATAAAGAGTACATGGGTGGGAGGGAGAGCAGGAGAGGAAGAGAGAGAATCTTAAGCAGGTTCCACATCCATCGCAGCATGGAGCCCCACATGGGGCTTGATCTCACGACCCTGAGATCATGACCTGAGCCAAAATCAAGAACTGGATGATGCTTAAGCAACTGAGTCACCCTGTTCCCCTAAAGCCGTACTTTTAGATCTTTGAGCTTTGTGGAAAGAAGACGACTGCTATACTGGTTTGAGCATAAAAAACATTTTGAAAAAAGGCACTGTGTTAATAGTAAAATAATTTTGGAAGAGGAAGAGTCTGGGATTAACATTAAAGTTTCTTTGGTTGCTTGAGATTTTTGAGTTTTATGATTTCTCATGAGGAACTATATAGTATGATTGTAGTATCATTCATTAAAAACAAAATAACTACTTCATTTAAAATAGATTATCTGAATTTTCCTTTCTTAGTCCACCTGTACATACCCTGCATGGCCAAGAAAAAAGCACACCTATCTACCCCTTAACCACTTCTCCTTAGATACTAATGTATCTTCTTCCTTCTCAGAGGCCAAACACAAATGCCAGCCCTAATCATATTCTATCAAATAATTCTTCGACATTTCTATTGCCAAAGAATTTTAGAGCCAGAAAGGCCCAGAAAAATCACAAATGACTGTAATGGGTCTTTGCATCTATCTGCTCATAAGAAGCACCACAATAGGAAAAACACTTGGAGAGTTTACACAAAACCCCCCAGGCAGCCTATAGGCAGTGAGAAAAGAGGGGTATCAGTAGACCCCTTTGAGGAGGGACTTTCTGGTCCAGATCCACAGTTTGGAGAGTCAGGTTGAAGAAACAGCAGGCTATAGGGTTTACTACAGTACACATTAAAACAGCAAAGCTCTTCCCTCCAGCATTTGGTCAAGATCATGGATTTAAGTTTCCATGATAGACTGACCTGTAGGCAGAATTCTTTGGGCTATATTTTTAAAATTAGGGAAGGAAAAAAAGAAACTCAAATTGTTTTTGGGAGGAATCAAAACTACCTGAGCTAGGTGAATAATGAATAACAAGTAAAATTTGTGCTCTACAAGGGAGTCTGCAAATCTGTAAGCCAGAGCACCTTCTGCTCTTTAGGTAAGGGAAGCTGATATTGGAGCCCACTGGATGCCATTTTGTGACACAGACAAGTACATAGTAGGTGATCATGAATATCTATTGCCTATATGGTATTATAACATAAAGAACTACTGAATTCTGAATTAGTATAACAGAATAAGCACCCAAGACGACCTCTCTTCTCTCCCTTTGTTTTAAAAATTATATTGGTGCTGTGGAGGAAAAAAAAATAGGTATCAGCCGAAGAACAGAAGTTTGAGAAACCAGGTAGATATTGAGCAGATAAAAGGGCATAGACTGACAAGGAGAAATATGGGGAAAAAAGCAGTCCAGAATACCAGAAGCAAAGTCCCACTTCTCACAGAACACAAAGGGCAAGGATGGGCCATGGTACAATCAACTGGGGAATTAATTAAAATCCACCATCAAGAATGGACAGGCCTAAAGCACAAAACAAAATAAAACAACAAGGAAAAAGAATGGACAGGCCTATAAAACAACTACTCGTCCGACACCCTCTCCAAGACTTAGAGTGGTCTTCTCATACAAATGGCTTTTGCTCCCAGGATAAATTGAGAAGTGCATTATTAGCCTAAGAAAACAAAACAGCCTTCAACAGAAAGCACCCAGTGTGGGTGTAGGAATGCAAAAGTTGAGCACAGCAGAGTTTACAGATGACTCCCAGCTTCAATTACAGACTTACAAGTTAAGCCGGTCATGCCAAGTAACACTATCTTAGCTTTGCCACTGGTGGCAATCCGCTCACTCAGTCCTAAAGGGAAACCTTCCTGCCAACACACTTCCATCTGAGGGAGATGCCTGTTCTTGAAAGACACCTACACAACCATGCAAAAAATTACCCCAGCTACTAATCTTACTATTACTCAGCCTTCATTCATATATTGAACCAACAATTAGAAACATCAGACATTGGAAGAAAACCAATAGTATAAAAAATGAAAAAGATGAACAAATGTAACATGTCTCAAAACATCAAACAGATGATTCAGAAAACAGAAGGAAGTTTTAAGAATCTTTTGATTTGTATATTCCAAAGTATTTATTGGCTCCATAAAATGAAATAAAAATGCTGGCTAGCCATTTTTTTTTTTTAAAGAGCCATCATTTCTAGCAGAAAATCAATATAGAAAAAATAGATATTATTTGAGGAATGAAGATAACCACCAGAAGAGTTCAAAATAATAAAATTAGCAAAAATTGTAGATGGTGAAATAAATACTAACACTTTAAATACTTTAAAGTATTTTTTTAAAAGTCTAATTCAACTATGGGTTCAGAGTTCAAAAACTGTATGAGTTTAAAATAAATATCAGTGAAAAAAGATGGGATCAGGAGGGAGACAAATTGTAAGAGACTCTTAATCTCACAAAACAAACTGAGGGATGCCAGGGAGGCGGGTAGAGGGTTAGGGAGAGTGTGGCTGGGTTATGAACATTGGGGAGGGTATGTGCTATGGTGAGTGCTGTGAAGTGTGTAAGCCTGATGATTCACAGACCTGTACCCCCGGGGCTAATAGTACATTATATGTTAATTAAAAAAATAAAATAAGTAAAATAGAAACCGAAAAAAAAAAATCAGACACTTTAAAATGAGGATGAGAATTTCAAAACCATCAATAAGACACCAAGAATGATGGATTTTATTATCTCATGTTTACCAAATCAGCAGCTGATTTGAACTTTGAGAAACTATTGAATAACTAGTAAGAGAATCATTTCCTTTTCCTATTCATGTTTAGGAAATACTTCCAAATTTCTACCCTTGCTATGCCTTTTCTCAAGTATTTTATTCACATGTTGAAAATACTGACAATCAATGTAACACAAACTGAATTAGCCATAATTTTAAGAAATACTATGGCTTTGTGTATTTAAAGTTGGGTCATTTGAACAATTTTCCTGGAACTTAGTTAGAATACTGAAAAAATCTAAATTTTTATTATGACTTAAATAATGAGTGCCTACTAAACTCAGCCTATAAATAGTAATGGTTAATTAGGCTTAAATAATACTCGTACTAGTAGTACTTTGTTACAAAAGCTGCTTTTACTAGTATGAACTATGATTTATAAATGCATTGCAATACAAAGACATTTTGTGCTAATTCAAGAAAAATTGTTTATAGGAAGCACTATGTTGTTAGAAATATGTTTAAGCATATGTAAAAGAATAAGAACATGAAGTATATTGTTTGGAATCTTGACATCCTGATATATTTCAAATGACTATTCTAGGGGAAACCTTTCATCCAAAATTTCAGTTAAAATGGAAATACATCCAATCAAATCGTGATATATATATATATATATATACACATATATATCAGCATTCTGGGATTAAGAAACACATAAATTAGTATAATATACAAAAGCACTTTATTTTTTAAAATATTAACGTCAAAGAAACGGTTAATGAGTAACACTATGACAAGTCATTATTAAATGTATTATAAGATGCAAATATTGTTAAAATATATGTGCATATTTAATGTATGAGTTAAAGTCATCAGCATTCTGTATAGTGTCATTTAATTTAACAAATGATAATAAGGTATTTATAAATGGAATCTTCATAGAAGAGTAAACATCACTAAAAATACTTTCAATAACCTACACTACAGTAAATTTCTTTATCCTCCCTAGATCCCACAAATAATCTTTTTACTCCTGAAATATTTACAGGACATATTTGATATTAAGTGATATACAAATTTTTTAACATCATAATGTAAGTAGACCTTCAGTTTAACCACTGTATCTTTTTGATATTCACAAGTTACCAGGTGAAAAATTCAGGCAAGCCAGTTAGTAGCACTTTGTAGACAAAACTCCAGAAGTATTATATTACTGAAATAATCTTACTTTTAAACTCAGTTTACTCAACACAACTGGTTTGTGCAGGCACAGTTCTGTCCTTCCCATATGCATACAAAACAGCAAAATAAATATCTAATACTGTTAAATATAATCACAGAGAATAAAATCGTTTCCCCTGACTTTTAATTATTATATTAAACATTACCCCTAGCTATAAGGATCACAAATATTTCTTTAAATTTTAAATGCATATGTGGGCACCTGGGTGGCTCAGTCAGTTAAGCAGCCGACCCTTGATTTCAGCTCAGGTCATGTTCTCAGTATTGTGAGATCGAGCCCAGCATAGGGCTCTGCACTGGGTGTGGAGCCTGCTTATGATCCTCTCTTTCCCCCTTCCTCTGCCCCTCTCCCTCCTCAGTCTTAAAAAGATTATAAATGCATCTACACACTATCTTGTAGTAATCTGTGTGTATTATATCTGTATATAACACGCACACACAGAATATTCATTTTCTAAAAGTTGAGCTTTAGAACAGTGCTTCTTAATCTTCAAGGAACATATACATTGGCTAAGGATCTTGTTAAAATGCAGACTGTGATTCAGTAGGTCTGGAGTGGGGCCCGAGAGTCTGCATTTCCAACTAATTCCCAGGTGACGCTCCTGGCCCACGGAACACATTGTGTAGACAGGCTCTTAAATAAGTGTCTCCTAATCTTGCCTAATCCTCAGAATCATCTGGAACAGTTGGTAGAGAGACACTGAAAATAACAAATCTCTTGTTTGAGGGGAGACGTAGAAAACTGGCCAGATGGATTATCTAAGTTCAAAACATTGATTTCAAAACGAGAAAACTTAACAAAAACTCTCTGCATTCTTAAAAGTCTCACTCTTTCCAACAATATTTACATATTTCAGAAATTTTCTTGATCAGTAAGGAAAACTACCATCAGAAGAAAAAAATGGGAGGAAAAAAATAAATATTATCTACCATTATGTTTACACTAAAAAAAATTGGTACTTCCTTCCTGATTCTGTGAAGAGATATTTAGATTAAGCAGTATAAATGACAAAAGAAAACAAAATTCCACAGAAGCAAAACAAAAGGAGAGGACCCTTTAAAGTACTCACTACAGGCCAGATACTTTTGAGCATTTCTCATTAAGTAGCATGGGAAAATGAAATTATTTCCCCCAAAGTAATCAGATTCTAGAAAGAAAAAGGTGGAAGCAAATTTTCATTCCATACGGGATTTTAGGTAGCAAGCTGAAACTGCCTTCACCAGGACAAGATTTGGGTTCTGTGAACTCTACCACCCTAGGAAGCAGAGAGGACAGAGAGAATTGAGTGGTCAAAGGCATAGGAGTCTGCAAAGGTTTGGGGATATTTACTTGGCAGAGTAAAGATTTTGATTATTTCTGAGAGTCCATTAAAAACAGGAATAACAAAACCTGGCAGGAGGGGGAGATCTTAGAAAAATAGCACAGATTCAGGAATGCCAAATAAATGTTTCGACTGTCAAACAGAAAAGACCATGAGAATAGAAGATTTAATGAGAGTAAAGTGTTGGTTCAAGAAAGATAAAGGAAATGTAAACTTATAGAAGAAAAACAGAAAGTTGTCAGAATTGGAAAAAAAAAAAAGCCAACAATCAAATTTTGAGAGCCTGAGTTGGAATAGTGCTGGTGATTGTCAAATCTTTTTTGTGTTCTTGTCTGAAGCGGGTGGAGCTGAAAATCCCTGGTTTACAGGAGGTGGAGAAAAGCGAAGTCAAAGTGTTCAAGGAAGCTAATAGGATTCAAATATTCAGGCACTCTTCTAATGGGGGGGAGCTTCCTTCTAAATCATATTTGTAGGGAAGTAATTAAAAGCCCCAGAAAAGGCCACAGGTGATGTAACATAAAGGAGAAATCTTGGATCAGACAGACCTGAATCTGAATCTCAGCTTAATCATTTGCTAAAACATGACCGTAGGTAGATTATTTTACTTCTCAGTTAAGTCTGTTTCCTCATAGAAAAAAATATATGTAAATAGCTATAATAAAAACTACTACGGGTGGAGGTGCCTCGGTGGCACAGTCAGTTGAGCATCCCATTCTTGGTTTCAGCTCAGGTCCTGATCTCGGGGTCTTGAGATGGAGTCCCATGGGGCTCCCCACTCAGCCAGAAGTGTGCTTCTCTCCTTCTGTGCCTCTCCCTGCCCGCACTCACACGCTCATGCTCTCTCAAATAAGATAAATAAATCTTAAAAAAAAAAAAAAAAGAAAACCCCAAACCCAAAATTATTGCAAAGTGTGGTTATTCCTCAAAGGCAGGGCTTCTTCTGCCAAAGAGACCACATTATGATTTTGTCTCCTAAAACCTGACATAGTCGATAGTTTCACCAAAACCCCAGTAAAGGCAAAACAGAAAAACTATTTAATTCAGTTTGAAGAGCTTCAATGAATTTGCTTAGCAGAGAACTGAAAAAAGTGAAAAAGGAAAAGGATTTTTGTTAGCATGTTAAAAGGAATTATTTTTGGCAGCAATGATATGGGAACTTTTTGGTCAGAAGTCATGGAATCATTTGGGGGAGATTATACTTCCAACAGTTTATCACCAATTCCTGAAATTCTACTATTTAAGGTCTACTTTGTAAAGCAGAAATATCAGCTGCTGTAAAAGGCTCCAAAACCAAGGTCCTTATTTGTATCTCTCTTAGTTTTCCTTATGCTTTAGTTCTGATTTTATGAAAAGAAAGAAGGTTTTTTTGTTTAAGGATATGTTACCCTGTCATACCCTTTGTATCCAAATTGTGTAGTACTAGGCGCAAAATTAAGCAATTAAAAGTAGGTGTAAGGGCAATTTCAGTGGTTGAGTTATTGAGTTGTTCTTAAAATGTAATACTGTCAATACAGTGGAAAAAAGACGATCATAATATTTCTGCATATATTTCATTCTGGTTGCATGTCTGCTTTCATTAAAAGGTTTTTCTAAAAAGTAAAAAGCTTTATTTTATTAATTACTAAAAATTAACTAATTACTTAAAAAGTTCAAAATCTTCATGTATCTAAATGTTTCATAAAATAATTAATGTTTTTCAGATATATATTAATCCATCTTAAATTTCTGAGAGAAAGGAAAGCACACTCATCTTGTGACTATGCTATTAGTCCTTTATGAGAAAATCACTGCTAAGTTTAAATTCTAATGAGTAGTTATCTTTTTGGCTAATTTCCTAATGTATAACAAATATGGTCAAAGTAAAGCTCTCATAACTAGAAAATTTTAACAACCACCAATATACTCTTCCCTTTTTTGGCACCATTTGTCATAGAAATAGGAATCCCTAAAAGGTGATACGAAGTTCAAACACAGATGTCGTGACATGGGGAGAGGGACACAGTGACAGTCACAAGGCATTAACAGATTGAACAAATAATGAAAGATGGGTAAAAACCCAGCTGTGAGTTTACTCATCATCAAATTTCCATTCAATCCAATGAAGGTGGGTTTTGATTCCCTTTCAAGGACTACCTCCATCTGTGCCCTGGATGCCAGCATCCAACCCTCATCGTCTTTCATTCCTTGTTTCAACTCTTTACTCCTTCTTTCACTTTTAATCTTTTCATCTCCACTGTCTCCTTCCCTGAAGACCTTTCCTCAGTCCTGCTCCCCCTCAAGGCCCCATCCTATCATCTCCCTTTTAATCAGCCTTTCTCCCAAAGGGCCAGAGTCCTTTGTCACCTCTACATGAACTCCTTCAGTTGCCATGTAAGTCATCGACGGTGTTCTGTTGAAAACACTCTTGCCAAATCTATAACTTGCTTCAGGTCTCATCCTCGTTTTAAAACCACTCCTCTGTCTGTAACAAGGCTTTGAATAATCTCTTAGCTTGTTAAAAATTTCTTCTGTTGTCCATTGACTCCTGCTCCTGGTTCTCTGCTGTGTTATGGATTCACTTTCTTTACTGGTTCTTCTTTTTTCCCTTAGCCAATATCATGATTTGTGACTTATCTGTGGTCATCTTCCTCTTCACAGTCTCCTTGAAAATAATGGATTCTGGTCTCTTGCATATGGTATGACTTCCAAAAATTCATCATCTCCAACTCATCGCCAACAGCCTGCTGAACATGGGTATCCCACTGGCAATGCAAATATACTTCTCAAACAACACTTTCATTACTTCCAACCTCTTTCTGTCTACCATCGAACCTATTATTCTTTCTGGGTTCTAGATATCACCAGGCTCACAGTCAACCAAATCCAAATATCCAGGCACAGATTTTCTTCTGTTTCTCTAATTAGCAACATAACATTTACAATTGTATTCTCCCCTAACTCTGTCCTCTTAACTTTTTTCCCTGTCCTTCTCCTAGTTAAGGTTACCATTATTATTTTGGGGGGCAGCATCCTTTAACCTAGACACACGATTCCAATATTTTTCTAGTTCAATCACTTCTTCTTAATGTTCCTAAGGATATTTTTAAATAGGATAGCCTGGTTATGTTACATTCACTTCTTTGCTCAAAAATGTAGTTTTTTAAGATTTTATTTATTTATTTGACAGAGAGAGACAGCAAGAGAGGAACACAAGCAGGGAGAGTGGGAGTGGGAGAAGCAGGCTTCTTGCCAAGCAGAAAGCCTGATTCGGGGCTCGATCCCAGGACTTTGAGATCATGATCTGAGCCACCCAGGTGCCCCTCTTTGCTCAAAATCTTAGAGAATATTTAAAGTTCTTTAAAAATTCAAAACTTCAACTTTTGGCCTTGGTCCATATATTTAAAGACTACATACGCCAACTTTTCCTGAAATATTCTCCAATTTCTCAGATACAATAAGTGTAGCCTTTGAAAACTACCCATCTTTTTCTTTTCTCTCTTCTGTAAACTTGCTGTTTCTATTCCCAATGTCTAGAATATTCTCTACACTTTGAGTGTGATGAATTTGTGTGTTTTTTCCCAAAACTTCACCTGAAATAAATCTCTTCCATCTACCTGTCCCTAATTCCACAGTATAGTGATTAAGTCTATCTTTACAACTTGCTTGATTTTTTGAGTACTAAATTACACACTTCCCATATTCACAGTATACACTTCTCAGATGCATGTGGTTACTCAGTTTACTGAAATTTTTTTTATCATTGTGAGTTATAACAATATGTGTTCAGTGAATATCTGTTGAATGGAACCATATCAGAGGGCTAAGAATAATTCCAAAGTGTGGATTGGATAACAAGACCAAAAGAGGGATTAATCAATGTGGAATGCATTGGTGAAAAAGCATTCATGTGGCATAGTATTGAAGTGGGATTTTATAACCAGTGGGATTTGACAAGCAGGAAAGAACAGAGAAGATGATACAAAATGATAATAACACAAGAAAGGGAATAGCAAAAAAAGGAGTATTGTATGTTTTGGACATACATGAAGGTGTATCAGTTAGGACCCAATGTCTTTGTTTATGAAATAATGGGGGATAAGTTTGGCAAAGAAAAAGCCCAGTTTTGGGGAAGTACATGACTGTAAAGCTTTATCCAAGAGACAATGGGCAGCCACTGAGGACTGTTTAGAAGTTATAAGAAAGAAGAACAGGAACAATTATCTTATGATGATATCAATTATAGTATTATAATAAACTATATATAAAACTATATAAACTAAAATAAAATAGTATGTACTAATTTAAAATGGTGGAAGTGATTGTTCCAAGTACTTGTAAGACTTTTCTAGAACCATAATGTCTGAACAGAATTCAAACCTTGTACTCGTTTCTATGAGTGCTATGAATATACTTTATAGGATCAAAATTGTATGTTACAGACTTAGCATTTTAGTCTGATGAATTCAAGCATCCATTCTGAGCTTTACCCATTTAAATGTTTGGTATTTCAGTATCACACTTAAAGTATTGTCATGTCTTCTATTGTTTGGATTTTAAGATCAGGATGGCATAACAGACCTATTAATCACTTTTTCTCGATTGTTAAGACATAATATTTATCTGGGAGAGAGTAAACAGATAAGCTAAAAAGCTGGGGGACATCTCTTTGGTCATCTCTACAGAGCAACTGATCTTGGTTGGATGTGTAGTCTAAATAAATATAAAATGATTGTAAAGAATTAAGATTTTGTTAACCATTAAGTTTATTCCTTTAAACATTAGGAACTAACTTTGGAATGCCCTATATACCACGGTAAGGGTTTCATGTCTTTTTCTAGCTGAAATTCTATTAAAAAATTTTAAGCAATAAATCAACAGTCTTGGATTTCATGAAGTCATGTTTCTGGGGGAATCATTAAAAATCCTTGGATTGTTCTTTTTCTAAAATCTCTACATATAAATAAAATTATCTCATAGATCTGACTGAGATCTTAAACATGTTCTCAACAAACTGCAAATAGTCAAGTAATATGTATGGTAATTTCAAAAGTGATCACAAAATCTATCTGGTTTTTGAAATCTTTTCATAGGTAAATGTGATTAGCAACATCTGGAAAAACTTAGTGCTTTCCTTACATATAGAATTAAAGTTAAAATACACAATCTGTGAAAATTAATACACACAAACCATGGCTTAAGACTAAAGAATTATCAGGTCATCAATAGCTCCCCCTTAAATTCCATGAATAATGGAGAGATATTAGGGGAGTCACTTAGATTCTTTATCACTGTTTTCTCAACTGTAAAATAAAGTATTTGAATTAGATGAAACATAGGGCTTCTTTTAGCTATAATATTCTATCAGTCCATAGAGGATGGAAATGCATGTGGGGCACACATCCCCTTTCTCTCTATTTTGGCTACGTAGTAACAGGGCACAACCCTTCTAATACTGCATAGCCAAAATAAAGAGAAAAGGGATGTGTGCCCAGCATGTGTTTCCATCCTCTATGGACTGATAGAATATTATAGCTAAAAGGAGCCCTATATAGATCATATATAAGGAGACAAAGGCAGGCATGCAAAAAAGTATATATGCCAGCCTTAAAAGATTATATGAGATATGCAACTTACAGGAAACAAGGATTCAGGGAGAAACAGAGATAAAACAATACTGTGCTTGTTACTCATATCATTTTATTTCTTTATTTCAACTTTGTATTAATTATTTATCAGCAAAGTAACCACTAGGTATGCATATATGATGCTGTAGGAAAATTTAAGCTTGTTTATCAAGTTTTAATGGCATAATTTTGTCAACACTCTCTCTCTCCCTAAAATTACATAAATCAATGTGAATTTATGAATGATGCTTAATTTAATGAGAATTTATCTGATATTTACCTGATACCTTCCCTTCAGCATAGTATCTCTTAAGATACTCTTACTTAAGAGTACTTAAGTGAGAACTCTCAAGGTCTCTTATTCCTATTCTATATTGTCTGTTTTAGCCAGATGAAATATTTTACATATAAGATTCTAAATTAAAATTAAGGTATTATATTGTTACTCTGAAAATATTAAATATACAACCCATGTAATCTGAAGCATGACGTTATAACTAGTATTCTGGATTTGAAAGGTAGATTGCTTCTGCCAATATTACAAAATATCTCATCTTACCTCTCTTCAGAGAGAACAGGAGGAATCTCTGCTGGAGTAGTAATTACAACTTCAGGGAAAAGAGCTTGGGAACATGGTTGCAAGAGCCTAAGCGTGTCATGTTGTTTTTAATGTTAAATATGACAGAAGTTCCATCTTGAAATCTTTAACTTAGTATAAGGCTTTATTCTTTATCTTACCAATAAGGTGAATTTACTTGCATCAAAATTATCATTACGAAAAAGGATATGATTAATTGGAAAGTAAGCATGTGCAATTTCATCTAAGTTGTTGGAATCATTATATGATTACAGCACGACAGAACTCTGATAATGTAAGCTTTCTGAATTCTACTGAATAAAGATTTAAAGTACAGCATGCAGTTTTAGGTTGAAGTCTTAATGTCAATGGGAATTATATGCTGCTTAACATGACATCCTATGTATTAAAATTACATGAAAAATCCAGTTATTTAGAAATAGTTTTGAAGTAAATACATTGCAGCATGAATGGTGCCAGTGATAAAAATTTGATGTCTCTAATTTGTTAATCCTATGCATAACAGATGACTCATTTGACTAATAAAAATTACAAACACAAAAAAATGTAACTTGAAAGGAAGACAACAAAAGTGAATAGCATATTCAAGTCAATAAAAACACATATACATTCTTTTACATTATTGGTCATTACATGTGTATATGTATGCATGTATGTTTCTGTGTGTGTGTGTCCACATTCACGAGTCATGAAGATTTATACACAAGGATGACTTGGCTTTTTGTGCCTTGTACTTACTATTATGCTAAAATGATACAGAAAAACAAAGAACAGAAATACAAATAACAAATACGGAATATACATTTTTTAAGTCTTTAGAAATATGCAAGAACTATAGAGTGAACTGTTAGAAGTTAGTGCAGATTATATTTTGTATTTGTAGAGACTATACTAATAGTTCATTACAAATAACTTTAAAATGTGAAAGGAAACATATAGTCTATCTGAATGGGCACCACAAATTCACATTATTGCCACATACATAGTCTAGTGTGTGTATCAATTTATTTGATGAAAAATATATTAACAACAACAAAACCAGATAACTAAATAAATAGTCCTTTCATCAGCTCCTGATTTCTGCCATACTGACGCTTTGGTGAATCATCAAGGGGAGTAAATTATTCATTATAAATTTCAAAGAGGAGCCTCCATTGAAAAAGCTCTGCTACTGGTCCTTCTTGGAACCAACATCAAGAGAATTCATTGCAATCTCAAATATTGCAATAAAATAGAAGGTGAGAGGCAACCACTCAGGAGAGGTGTCTAGAATGAACTGAGCTCAGGGAGCTACATCCTAGCTGAGTGAGGTGTGTAAAGATAATTATTAATATTTGAATTACACTTGGAAAGAAAAAGATTAATCAAGAAGTTGCATACAAATGTCAACCAAGGTTTTAAAAACAGAAATCTTAATTCTATTTCTGACAAAGAATCTGGAAGGTTTTTAACAGTAGCCCTAAACATGGTTACCATATTACAACTCCATGGCATTAACAAAATCAGCTGTAGAGTCCGGGTTTGAAATATTTGGTTATCTTAAGGCTTATTTCATACCAAAGGACCTCAAACAAAAACTACTCACAATGAACATGATTAATTAACAAATCTAATTTGTACTGCTTCATAATTAATTCAAGTGTATCCTACTACAACTTTACACTAATAGTGAAGAGTTAAATCTAGGTTTTATAGAAAGGGCTCTAAAAAAGATACCACGATATTATCCCTGGTTAACTGCTTATAAGATGTTAGTTAAAACTGTCAATACTATCAATCAATAGGAATTTACCTTTAACTTCTGGTTCATCTCTGATAATAAATTTAAAATAGGTAAGGAAGAAAAAACACTGGAGGTAATCTGGCACTGCCCCATCTATGTATATCCTAACTTCCTATCTTGGTGTGCTCTAGCTGGATACAAACAATTAGCGGTACAATCACTTTTCCTAATCTTCTTTGGCAATGGTTTTCCTTGGCTGCCAGAGGACCTCATTTAGATCCGGTGAGGAAGGATTCTTTATCTTCCACTTAACAAATCAGAAAACATTTGGATAACACTGATTTTTGTGAGTGAATAAGTCAGTGTTTAATGTAAATTAATGAATATAAAGACTTTCCTCTCATTAAGGAACATTTCCATCTGTCTTAGTCATGCTTCAAGGTGCAATGCCTAATGCTTATTTAGTGTTAATACCAAATATGTACTTAAATTTACATCAAACAGAATTGCCTCTTTAGTCCAACCAAGAGTGTATTGATGGTACTACAGCTACTGACTTGAATATCTACTGCACACTTCCTATGAGTTAGTCATCACGCTAACTACTTTCCAATTATAAAATTTAATCCCCATTACCACACTATGAGGTAGATTATTATTATCCTAATTTTACAGATTGAGAGCATGAAGCTAAAAAATGTAAGTAATTTGTCCAATATGCAATCTAGAAAGATGATTCCAGAGCCCATGGGATAGATGATTTGCTGTGGGGTAGAATTCATGTAGACTAAAAAGAGAGAGAAAATTTGGACAGAAAATAAGTGATTCTTAAATACTGTTCAGTCTTGGGGTGCCTGAGTGGCTCAGTGGGTTAAGTCTCTGCCTTCGGCTCAGGTCAGGATCTTAGGATCCTGGGATAGAGCCCCACATTGGGCTCTCTGCCTCCTCCTCCCCCTCTCCTTGCCTCTCTGCCTGCTTATGACCTTTCTCTATCTCTCTCTCTCTGTCAAATAAATAAATAAAATCTTTAAAAAAATTTGTCACTCTCCTCTTTTCTTATTTCCTCCAACCCACAATTCTCATTGAAATAAAACATTCAGGAGGTAATAAAAACAGAATAAAGATCTGTAGGGGGGAGAGATTCAATGTGATCAACGCAATTTAATTTAAATGGGTCATAAACCAACTGGACCAAGGCCAGCAAGTTTCATTTTTGGTTTCATAGGTCCAACAAGTTTTATACATCAAAATACTCATTTGACCCAATGCTAAATGTTTTGAAAATAATACCCCAAAGACAAAGACTCTAAGCATTCCACTTAATTGCCTTAGCACTTGGAGCTAACCCGCAGAATCCTATGTAAAATAGTATTCACTTAGTGTAAAAACCTGTAGGCAAGACTAACAATAAGGTTATCTGCAGGTAGGTGTTAATGAGGCCATTCAGACAGATGAGGTGTCAACAAGGTCTAGTTATTGGGGAGTGAACTTGGGTTACTATTGTGTGGTAGGGAAGCAAATTCAGGATCCTGACAGTTAGCCATTCATAAAGCTGCTTGATATATCATGAGGGGGAAAAAAGCATCTGTCTTATAACTAATGTCTGAAAGCAAAGTAAAATAAGTGAAGATTTTTCCAGATGAGAGTTAAATATATACCATTTGAAAAAAAATGAGTACGAAAAGGAAGTACTGAAAAGTAATCTCTCACAAAGAAGCTCTCTTACTCTCACACTCTTTCCTTTAAAGCCAGAACTTAATGCTTTTCCTTATAAAACTCAAAGTTACAATAAGGATATTATGTCATTATTCTTAGAATGTTAAACATACAACCTGTGGAGACCAAACAACAGGTAGATAGAATTTAAGATGATAATTTTCAGGTAGGGATGATATAAGGGAGCACAATTACTACCCTTATTGTATTGCTATAAATTAGTCAAGGCACAATAAATATAATCTATTGTTGGATATATAAATGTATCACTACTGTTCAACAATGTGCTAATAAGGAAGCACAAAACTCAGATGACAGCTAATGTCTGATGGCTACTTGCATGCTAAAACACCAGAAAATGCTTCTCTGAAATATATTTTTATTGTATCTTTTGTTGGGAACTGGATGGAAGAAATGCCGGGGAGAGGAAGGTATGATGGAGAGCATCTGACATCAGTTTAATATGAAATATGTAATGTTACTTATTTCCTTAAGGGAATTTGAGCTTTAACCTACTTTTGGTAATTGTTAAGTGGCTTTTCTCTGAAATTTATGGCACTTTATTTCCAGCTTTTAAATAAACTTACAGGATTTTTATTTTTGAAGTTAAGAGGGAGGGAATAAAAAGTAATTTAATCTCCCAATTTGGAACAATTGCCTGAAAATTTTGGCTTTTTTCTTTGTGAAGGTTGATCAAGCATGGAAGTAATATGTGTGATATTAAATTAATCCACTGATAGGGATATATGATCTCTTAAAGATTTCAGAATTATTACAGTGATTCACAATTTATTACACACTTCAGTTAGATTATAAAGGAATGTGGCTGCCTTTAGAGACCTGTATGTATACTTTCTAAACTCTTCTTCCATTTAGCCCACCAGTTATCTTATGGTGCTCCAGAGCTTAGCTGAGTACCACCTCAGAGTACTGGTACTTACGAAATATACTAAATACTGAAAGAGAGCAATATCCATTGCATAGACATTGTCAACTGTGAATAACAGATATTATCTGTTTTAGTTTGCATTTTGATTTTAAATCCCACTAGCCACTTTAGCCTGCAGAAAGGTTATATCTAAAGTAGTCAATAAAAGAAAATAAGTACCTACTTAGTATTTAGTGTTTCCCTAGTGTTGTGAAGTCAGGAGGTATCATTTGCAGAGTCACTCAGTGACTAGTCTGAAGTATTAAGTTTGGTGCACCATAGGGATGGGAGGTACCTGGTATGCACTTATACTCCCTCTCTCTATCAGCCAAAACAGACCTCACTAATTCATCCTGGTAGTCTTCTTGTCCCAGATACTATCCACAATCCTGACACACGGAACAACAGTAGACTCCCATTCAACACAGCCCTCAAGGCAACCACAAACAATCTGGCATATCCTTGGAAAGACCAAATACTGATGATCACAGATTTGGGTTACAAATTCAGCCTTGCCATTGAGGAACTAAATGGCCTATGGTTAAGTCATTTAATTTCTCTGTGGTTTGTTTTCATTCTGAAAACATGTCAGTGAAAATATAAAGATCTGATGCTATAGATTTAGTCTTACATTAGTGGAATAGAGATTTTTTTTTTATACTGGTAGAAGTAGTTTTAGATAAAGAACAAACACTATTAGTAGTTTAGTCAGCTCACTCTTCAGTCTAATGAAAACAATTTTTCCATTGGGATTATTTTAGAAAAAAGTGTTACCAATTAGAAATACTGCCTTTTCCATTTTTAATGCACTATTTTCTTAAAAGTATATTTTTGGATGAATCTTTATTAATAAGTTAAAGAATACAGTTATTTTTTGAAGTTTATCTTAAATTTATCTTCCTTCAAAATATAGAGCAAATATTTAGGAAATTAGGTTAGTTTAGTCTTTCACCTAAATTTACATCATTCCAGCAAAACTTACCACTGCTTTTTAATTTTTGGCACTTTTTTCATATATTATTATGCCAAGAAAGTTCAGGAGGCACAAACACTGCAGGACTAAAATGAATGAAACCCAAATAGATAACTTCAAATCATTGCAAAACCTGTTTTAATGTACAAAATTCATTACCAATTCTCTGCATTCACTATTTCCATAAAATAGTCTATGTTATGTTGTTTCCATGATTTTTGTTTGAAACAAACATTTTTTAAAAAGCTTTATGTTTGTATATTTTCCACAAAGAATAGCATTCCATACTAATTTGACACTATTTTTTATTGAGAAAAGCCTTTATTTTTTTTAACCAAGGTATGAAATTAGAAATTTCTTCTTTATTCAGGAAGACACTATTTATTTATAAAAGTCTTAACTGTGATGTGTTCTATCAACTATAAATTAAGAAATACTATGTATAGCGTCTTAAAAAATTTTGGGGGAGTGTGAGCCAATTTAGGAATACTTTAGTCCATGGAAATTAAGTAAACACCTCAATTCTTAAGGAAACAAGTAAAAATTCTATATATGAAAAATATATGACTTACATATTTAAAGATTCCTTAAGAATACAGGTAGTAACCATGCTAAATGGAAACACGAAATTGCTCTATTTAAAAATTCTTGAATGGCCACTTCAGGATTGTTATTCATTTCCAAGGCTAACTGGTATGTGAATTGGGTCACGAAAGCAATTTTCATTGAATATTATAGTCTAAAGAGACAAATTATACTCTAGTGACAGAATATGTTTTTAAAAGAAGGCCTTGGCATATTTATATGATAACTTGCAGACATGGAACAGCAACTTTCCCCTAAAATATGTAAATATGTATTGTATCTATTCATAATCTTTATTTTTTTTTTCATGTCAACACTATCTCATCAAGTGATTCCTAAAAGTTCAAGAAAAGTGTAGTGATGAATCAACCATATGCCTTTATATATTTCAGGTAAATTTTAACGCCATCAACTCACAGAAACAGTGAAGTGTGTAGACGATAAAATATAATTGAAGAGAGAATACAAGAAGCAACAGAAAACCAACCAATTACCCTGATATCTTCATATTAATCATCTCTGATTATCTTTATCAATGAAAGGGAATGGCTAATAGAAAATCACAGATAATCTACTTTGTGGTATTGAGTCTATGGCTTTGTGCTTAGTAGCTGAACTTCTAGTTGCCCAGTGTAACTTACTGCAAATGTGTTGTGAGGATGCCCATCACCAGAAGAGTGGCCACAGACACATAATTTTGTTTCTGGAAGCAATTCCTAGATTAAACAAAGAGAATCAGGAGTTGGCTTCTTCCCCCTCCAATCTTAAGGCTTATGCTAATAATGTACATTATTATTGAATAAAAAATATTTTTGGAAAATTATCTTGGTAGGTGAATATAGATGAGACTATTCCATCTTTGTGTCACAGTTAATAATAGTATAGAATTAAAAAATAAAAATAACTTGGCAGATGCAAAGTTGAATATTTGAACATAATTAACCACTAACCAAAAAATTTCATGGTCTACCATCATCTTGACTCAAGAATCTCATTTCCCATTTCCAAGCTAAAATTATGGCCAATGTTAATGAATACTCCTATAAATTTAAATGGTACTGTGATTTTAGCTTATGGGATGGCATTTGTCTTTAAAACTTTAATCACCTCTTTTTGAAAAAGAGAACTACTGACTTGTACTCAACTATAACCAACACAAATGAACATAAATCCTGGTTTGTCATGAAGTGTGAGAATAATCACAAGAATCTCTTTAAACTGCCTTGGCCACACATTACTATAACGCAAACACTGCCATCAAATATATATTTGAGACTATGCATCCAAACTCTATACCCTCAGTTAAATAACCTGTTGAATTTTGCCACTTGTATTGAGAACTACTCTATATACTCAAATGTATAGTTTGCATTTTTATCTGTAAAAGCAAAGTGATTATTTATTGATAAATGACATGGAATGTCATTTTTTACCTAAGCAGCATTAGACATTTCAAAGATTATGTCTGAAGGGCAAAAGGATTACACTGCATTTGAATAGACCATGTGACAACACATCCTTAGACTTCATGTATGATATGAAAGTATGATCCCCATTCATAAGATACACAAGGGAAATTATATCAGAAAAGAAGAAAAGCAAGGAGGGATGTGGTAGGGGTGTCAGGGAGTATTTGTAGTGGTTTGATGCATGTAAATATTACATCTTATAAATAATTCTTTTCAAATACATCTCTGAAGTTCAGGGTCTCTGTTTAAGAAATGGATTGTATATGCTTTACATGGCTATATGCCATTTTCTGCAAGATAAGAGCAACATTAATTCAAACAGGAAAAATGGCTTCCAAAATAGCCCCTTCCTTTCATTTCCTATGAAGAAGTATGTTACCTGATGCTGGCAGATGAGGACTATGGGGGAAAAAAAAATGTTCAAGTTGTATTTTACTGTCAGAATCCAACAAACACGTTTTCATCTAAATTATTTTGTCAACAGCCTTGTAGTACCCTTGCTAACCTTATTTGGCACCAGTGCATAATTAGATACACAGGGGTGTGACTCCAATTGAAGGTGTTGGCATTGTAGCACTCTGTGAAAATATTAACTATGAGGTTAACTCCAATTTTCTCTTCTTTAATTAAATGCACATGGTACTAATGAGGTAACCTACTGTTCCTTGATAGCACTAATTAGCTAAGAGGAGAGTACACTCTCACACTGCAATTTAAACCTAAAAATAAGGTTGAAATATGCTAATTGCAGGCAATTTAAAACAGTACAAGTTGAAGAACTAGTCATAATAAGAGAAACTGACTGCTTTACAGCTAGGCAGCTGTAACTTTGGTTAAAATCAAAACAAGCCACATGATTTTTGGACTGCTATTTAACAAGGTCATAAGCATCCTAAAAAAATGAAATGCTACTCTATACCATAGTAATGAACCAGACTCACACAAAAAATTTCTCAGATCAACACTCATCTACGCCAAGACCAAAAATAAGTGAGCATCACCAGAACTCCAAAGGTGCCGTGACACTATTTACATTTAATACTAAAAACTAAACTCCATAAATAAGCAACATCACCTTAAACTCTTTCAAGAGCACCCAAATTAAATACAATATTGTCCTCTGTGTCTCCAATATACTACAAAACATATTGGAGTGATTTGCCATCCCAATCACAGGGTCAGAAGGGAAGATACAGAGATGAGTAAGTCTCAGCACTCGAGGAATATACAAACAGGAAATTGCCAGACAATGTACAAGTACAGTGATAAAAATACACAAAATGTGCTATGGAATAAAATGGTGTAGGGACTAATTTAACGCAATCAGAAGCATTTCATTATAAGAAGGAGATTTTGACTACATTTCTCTACAGATTAGAGCTCTGGGATAAAGTAGCCTGGAGCTTCATGTTGAAAGAGAATGTTCTCCATTCTTAGCTCAGATGACTTAGACCTAGAATTTCAATGAATCTGAGTATAATTCAAGTGTATTTTCTTTAACTGCTTCTCAAACATTTTCTAAATATGATTTTAACTGATAAACAATGAGGTAAACTTTAATATAAAGCAAGATTCTGAAAGACCTTCAGAATAATTAAAATAAGTTTTCATTGTTCGAAGTATATATTCATTATTTTGTATTTTTTCAAGATTTACTTATTTATTTTAGAGAGATGGCAGGGGCAGAGGGACAGAGAGAGAGGGAAGAAAGAATCTTAAGCAGACTCTCTGTTGAGAACAGAGATTGATGCGGGGCTTGATCCCAGGACCCTGAGATCATGACCTGAGCCGGAATCAGAAGGCTGAGGCTAAGCCATCTGAGCTACCCAGCTGCCCCTATTTTCATTATTTTTTTGATTCCATAGTATCACAATGTCATTTTTTTATTAACCGGAAACTCTGACTAACAGAAACACTCACTGATAATGCCAAATAATTCTTATTGAAACAGATAGAAATAAAGCACATTATCTATCCTTAGGGACAAGAGAGATATGGACTGCCACACACCAAGGACTCAACAGTGACTTTTCTTTTTTTTTTTAAGATAATTTATTTATTTGTTTATTTGACAGAGAGAGATCACAAGTAGGCAGAGAGGCAGGCAGAGAGAGAGGAGGAAGCAGGCTCCCCACCGAGCAGAGAGCCTCACGTGGGACTTGATCCCAGGACCCTGAGATCATGACCTGAGCCGAAGGCAGAGGCTCAACCCACTGAGCCACCCAGGGGCCCCATCAACAGTGACATTTTTTTTTAAACCCCTGTCACTTTGCATGCAAAATCATCAAATATATACAGTTTAAACAAAAGAGTTAAGTAATAAAAATAGAGTTAAACAGCGAAATTTATGAAAATGGAAAGCTAACTTACTTAATCTTTAAGTTTACTGGGGTGACTGGATGGCTCAGTCAGTTAAGTGACCAACTCTTGATTTTGGCCCAGGTCATGATCTTGGGGTCATGGCACTGAGCCCTGAGTCAGGCTCCATGGAGAGCATGGAGTCTGCTTAAGATTCTCTCCCTCTCTTTCTGCCCCCGGCCCCACTGTCTGTCTGTCTCTAAAAACAAAACAAAAACAAAACAAAACAAAACAAAACCCCTCCAAAAAACCAAAAACTTTAAAGTTTACTGAAGAACAGTAACAGAAGACAGCAAATTTGAAAAACAAAAGCTTTTAACTCCCAACTCATAACTCCTGGAGTTAAAAGTATGTGAGAATAAATTTTGCACTACCATTAGCCCATCACCATCTCTTGCCAAAAGACTTGTTTGAAGAAACTGTGCTTTGAAAAACCCACCCAGCTTCTTCTCCTGGCTGTCCTTGAGCTTTCTACAACAGAAAGTGATAGGATATTGGCAAGAACAGCTAATAAACCTCTGGTCAACCATGCTTTAACAGATTCATGAAGTTGCAAGCCTGTAAAGGAGTAGCAAGGTGAATGAAATCAGTCATTTAGAAATGGGTCTCCTGGAGGCAACCTGACATTTTCTAGCAAATCACAGGGAAATACAATGTAAATGGATGTTTTAAGTGTTTGCATCTGTTTCAAATAAGCACCAAAGAACCTTTTAACAGTGAAAAGGCCAGGACAGTGTATTGGAATGAACTTTCAATATTAACTTTAGAAGGAATCCATTTTTCAGTTAAATGCAGATCATTGTAATTTCTGCTGAAACAATTACAAGTAAGTCATTTAGTGCTGAAAATAAAAATACCAGCTCTGGAGACAGTCTGACGGGGTCCAGATCCTGACTCAACACTTAGTAGTGGTGTGACCTTGAACAAGTTATTTGGCCCCTCTTGGCCCCTCTCTCTAAGTGGGGGATATAAGTAATACCATCATAAGATTAAATAGATTAATTTGTATCTAGAACAGTGCTGGTACTCATATACTTTGTTTATTAACTGTATACTTAATATTTATTAGCTCTCATTACTGCTTCATTCAATTTTTTTCAAATAAAAATATTATTAAAATCCTACTATGTACACATTGTTATTATTATACACTGTAAAGTATGCACAAATTCCCAAGACATTGTGTCTGTATACAAATAGCTTTCAGTCTCTCACTAGACTTGATGATACAAATCAAAGCCTCTTTTGCATGAATAAAAAGTATTTGAACTATAGAGGTAAAATATCTCTACTCTGAAAACTATGTAACAGTGATAAAAGAAATTGATCATGACACAAAGAAATGGAAAGATATACCATGCTCATGGATTGGAAGAACTAATATTGTTAAAATGATATTACTCAATCTACAGATTCAATGCAATCCCTATCAAACTACCAAGAGCATTTTTTACAGAACTAAAACAAATCATCCACAAATATATATGCTATCACAAAAGATCTCAAATAGCCAAAACTATCTCAAATAGCCAAAAAGCAAACTTGAGAAGGAAGAATGAGCTGGTCTTATCACAATCCCAGATTTCAAGCCATTCTGCAGATCCACAGTAATTGAAACAGGATGGTACTGGCACAAAAATAGACACAGCTCAATAAAATGGAACAGAAAGGCCAGAAACAAATCCATACTTATATGGTTAATTAATCTAGACAAAAGAGGCAAGAATAAACAATGGGAAAAAGAGTCTCTTCAACAAATGGTGTTGGGAAAACTAGACAGCTATATACAAAAGAAAGAAAGAAGGAAAAAGAAAGAAAAAGAAAGGCAAAAAAAAAAAAAGAAAAGAAGAAAAAGAAAAGAAACTGGACTTTCTTACATGATAAAAAAATAGTTTATATTTAAACTCAAAGTGTATTAAAGACCTAAACATAAGACCTGAAACCATGTAACTCCTAAAAGAAAATACAGGGAGTAAATAGTTGGACATCAGTCTTATCAACACTTTTTTTTTTTTTTATTCTGTCTCCTCCAGCAAAGGCAACAGCAGCAAAAATAAACAACTGGGACTACATTAAGCTAAAAGCTTTTGTAACAGTCAAGAAAACAATGAGCCACAAAGGCAACCTACTGAATGATAGAGGATATTTGCAAATGGTATATTTAATAGGGATTAATATCCAAAGTATAGGGGCACCTGGGTGGCTCAGTGGATTAAGCCTCTGCCTTTGGCTCAGGTCATGATCTCAGGGTCCTGGGATTGAGCCCCAAGTCGGGCTCTCTGCTCAGCAGGAAGCCTGTTTCACCCACCCCCGCCTGCCTCTCTGTCTACTTGTGATTTCTCTCTCTCTGTCAAATAAATAAAATAAAATCTTCAAAAAATATATCCAAAATATATAAAGCACTCATACGACCAATACCAAACAATCCAGTTCAGAGCACCTGGCTAGATATTTTTCCTAAAGAAGGCATGCAGATGGCAAATAGATACATGAAAAGATGTTCAGTATCACTCGTCATCAGGGAAATGCAAATCAAAACCACAATGAGATGTCACTTCATACTTGTCAGATTGGTGAGTATCAATAAGACAAGAAATAATGGGAGTCAACAAGGGTGTGGAGAAAAGGAACCTGCCAGGCACAACTGGTAAGAATATAAACTGGTGCAGCCACTGTGGAAAACAGTGTAGAAGTTCCTCAAACAGTTAAAAACAGAACTACCCTACCATCCTGCAATCCCACTTCTGTATCTGAAGAAAATGAAAACACTAATTTGAAAACATATGTACCCCTATATTCATGGCAGCATTGTTTACAATAGCCAAGACATGGAAGCAAGCCAGCGTCCATTGATAGATGAATGGATAATGATGATGTGGTATATATGCATACAATGCACTACTACTCAACCACAAAAAAGAAAGAAATCTTTTTTTTTTAAAAGATTTTATTTATTTATTTGACAGAGAGAGATCACAAGTAGGCAGAGAGGCAGGCAGAGAGAGAGAGAGGAGGAAGCAGGCTCCCTGCTGAGCAGAGAGCCCGATGCGGGACTTGATCTCAGGACCCTGAGATCATGACCTGAGCCGAAGGCAGCAGCTTAACCCACTGAGCCACCCAGGCGCCCCAAAAGAAAGAAATCTTGTCATTTGCCACAACATGTATGGACGAGCAGGGTATTCTACTAAGAGAAATAAATCAGACAAATATGATATAGGTTCGCTTACATGTGAATCTAAGACAACCCAAAACAAATGAAAAGAGAAAACAAAAAAGAAAGAAATCCATAAATACCAAGAACAAACTGTTGGTTGCCAAAGGGGTGGGAGGATGGGTGAAATAGGTGAAAGGGATTAAGAGAGACAAATTTCCCGTTGTAAAATAAAGAAGTCACAGGGAGGTTAAGTATAGCATAGGAAATAAAGCCAATAATATTTGCAATAACTTTGTATGGTGACAGATATTAACTAGACTTGTTGTGGTGATCATTTCATAATGTATAAAAATGTTGAATTACTATGTTGTACATCTTCAATTAATGTATTATTGGATGTCAATTATACTTCAATAAAAATAAAAGGAAATATATGTATTTTTCTTTTTTAGAAATCTGATGCAACCAAGTAAAACATTAATGAGTGTGTTTGCACTCATTTATTGAGGGCAACTAATGAGTGTGTTTCAGTGACAAAATAAAGTGACTCTTAAAGAATATAATTTTTGTAAAGTTGAAGGTATACCTTTCATAGAAAAATAGGCAAGAAACATATATTGATCTTTCATAACAAACGAAAATGTTTCAAATTATAGTTTGTTTCTTGAGGTTGGCGAAAGCTGTGCTCAAATTTTCTTTAACTTTTTTTCTAAGATTTTATTATTTGAGTTATCTCTACACTCATCTTGGGGCTCGAACCCACACCCTGATCAAGAGTTGCATGCTCCACTAAATGAGTCAGCGAGGTGCCCCTTTCTTTAACATGTTTAACACCTAAACATCTGGGGCTCCTGGGTGGCTCAGTTGGTTAAGTGTCTGCCTTCAGCTCAGGTCATGATCCCAAGGTCCTGGGATGAAGTGGGGAGGCTGCTCTCCCTTTCCCACTGTCCCCCTCTCCCACCCACTGGTGCTCTAATTCTCTCTCTGTCTCAAATAAATAAATAAAATAAAACAAGCCCCTAAACCTAAGCATCTTGTAGTATTTGAAGTATAATGATATCTGAATGGCACCACAGTCTCTACATTTTATTTTATTTTTTTAAAGATTTTATTTATTTATCTGAAAGACAGAGATCACAAATAGGCAGAGAGGCAGGCAGAGAGAGAGGAGGAAGAAGGCTCCCCACTGAGCAGAGAGCCCAATGTGGGGCTTGATCCTAGGACCCGGGGGTCATGACCTGAGCCTAAGGCAGAGGCTTTAACCCATTGAGACACCCAGGCGTCCCCACAGTCTCTATATTTTAAAGATACAAAATGTTTTAATAAGTATTTAGCTAGTCAAGAAGTATGGTCACTTTTGACATGGTATAGGACAAGAAAAAATTAAATGGTTGATTGGCCTTTCTTCTTCTCCAACTGTTAACATTTGTTGGTTTGGTAGGCTGTTTTTTTGTTTGTTTGTTTGTTTGTTTTTAAAGATCTTATATATTTGACAGAGAGAGACCACAGTAGGCAAAGGCAGGGGGAAACAGGCTTCCCTCGAGCAGAGAACCCGATGTGGGGCTCGATCCAGGATCCTGGGATCATGACCTGAGCCGAAGGCAGAGGCTTTAACCCATTGAGACACCCAGGCATCCCCACAGTCTCTACATTTTAAAGATACAAAATGTTTTAATAAGTATTTAGCTAGTCAAGAACTATGGACTCTGAAAAACAATCTGAGGGGTTTGAAGTGGTGGGGGGGTGGGAGGTTGGGGTACCAGGTGGTGGGTATTATAGAGGGCACAGCTTGCATGGAGCACTGGGTTTGGTGAAAAAATAATGAATAATGTTTTTCTGAAAATAAATAAATTGGAAAAAAAAAAGAAAATAATGAAGAAAAAAAAAAAAGAAGTATGGTCACTTTTGACATGGTATAAGACAAGAAAAAATTAAATGGTTGATTGGCCTTTCTTCTTCTCCAACTGTTAACATTTGTTGGTTTGGTAGGCTGTTTTTTTGTTTGTTTGTTTGTTTTTAAAGATCTTATTTATTTATTTGACAGAGAGACCACAGTAGGCAAAGGCAGGGGGAAACAGGCTTCCCTCGAGCAGAGAACCCGATGTGGGGCTCGATCCCAGAATCCTGGGATCATCACCTGAGCCGAAGGCAGAGGCTTTAACCCACTGAGCCCCCCAGGCGCCCTTGGTAGGCTGTTTTGAGGCCATTCATTATATCTCATGGAAACCGCCCTCAGGATGAGTGTGGCCAGCGTTGGACTAGGATGTTTTGTGTTGACTTAGCAAATTCAAATTGTTTCATCCTTCTCCAGCCCCTGTTTAAAAAACAGATTCAAAGCTGCCTATCTCTGATAGGGGAGGTAAAGGAAAGAGAACTGATGCCTGGAAAACATTTTGTGTCTTTCCTAAGTCCAGTGGGTCAAAGTGGTTGGTGTCGGAGTTCATAGAGGAGAAGCGGGAGGACTCAATCAATGCGAACACACACTTGAAGCCTTTATTCTTCATCCAGAGGAAGTAGGTAGCCCAGCTCTCCTTTTTTTCTATGGCACCGACTGCAAAACCCACATGGTATTGAGGAGATCATGGTATTGAGGTATTGAGGAGATCATGGCCACATGATGTGGCCATTAAGGAATCACTAATCACTTTGCAGAGGAGGGAAATGGAAGTCCAGGGAGCTGAAATTCTTTACAAAAGGCCCTGCTTTTACTTATTTTACTTCTGTGCATTATATATCCTGGATATATACTGTACAGGTTCTCAAACTTTAGCGTGTTAAAGAATCTCTGGACACGCTCTTATAATCACAGGTTCAAGGCCACGTTCCTAGAGATTCAGATTCAAAAGATCTGGGATTGGGTACAGGAATACACATTTTAACAAGCATCTTGGTGGTTTTGTTTTATAGCTTCTATGATCGTACTTGGAGAAACACTGTCTTTTGTTTTCGGATAGTTGTGTGATAGGCAATTTTTCATTCTTTTCATTCTTTCATTCTACTATTTAGTCAGTCAACATTTTTTTTTTTTTTCAGTTTGTAGCCATGGTCTCCCTCCAGATACCACAGGTATCTGGAGGATTTGAAATTTTAAAGTACTTAATATTAATCAATTAAGTCCTCTGAAATTCCTAAAATAAGATTTGATCTCCATTTCATGGTGAAAACTACTGAAGAATTAAGAAAAATTACAGAATATAACAATGTTGAAGTTAGATTTTTTGCCCTGTTTTTGTCAATCCTGTCTTATTCACCTCAGAAAGCTGCCATCATAACTGGCACTAATTGGCACCCTTGTTAGAAATCTCAGCAGAGGAGCCAAGAATAGAAAAGATATGGACACCTCTCACCCACAGGGCCCGGCTGTCTGCACAGGTGAGGCTGAGATCAAGGATGGGGTAGATGACCCGGCTGCTGCCTGTGAGAAGGATAAGACCTACACCTGTTGGCTGACGAGGTAGACAATCTGAATCTCCAGGGATGTTAATCAAGTAGCTTTCATGTGCCTAAAGCCACTGAAAAACAGAAGATGCCCATAGTGCTCCTACAAGTGATGTAGTTATTATGCTCTAAGAGGGAATGAAGGCAGCAGCCAACAGATACTTCTGCCATGGAATGTTACCGCAGAATACTGCTAGACTATTGTATTTTTTGCTTACTTGTGGTATACTTATTTGCTTCATTCAAGAAAATATTTTCAGCTTTTCTGGGGAAAAAAAAATGGGGAACTGGATTTCTCATGAACATCTGGAGAGCAAAAGACAAAATTTTAAATATACAATAATTATTTATTAGATGGACTAAATTATTTATTTAATAAATAAATAATTATTTATTAGATGCTACTACAGGATTTTTTTTTTCTCCTGGGTATATTAAGGTTATGAAGAAACCACTTATGCAAACTTAAGAATAACAGTCCTTCATTTTATGCTCTTCTTTCTTATTTTGTAGTTAAAAGAAAATGCAGATGTGTCTCTTGTTACCTTGAGTTAGGGGAGGTTAAAATAAGGTCAGAATATGCCATGGTAAACAACTTTCTCTAAGAATTGAGAATGTACAGAATCATAGTTCCATATATCAGTATAGGACATGCAGGGGCTTAAAATGTTATCTGTTCATGATACGAAGGCTAATGTCTAACTCTGTAGTTTGCTCATATTTTATCTACCAAAGATTTCATGATCACATATTATATGTCTTTATTGTAAGATAAAGAGTTCGACTCCACTTTTTATTTTGACTGCTGACTTCTTTTTAAGTCTCAACCTCCCCTTCCCCTGTGTCCCCACATCTGGGTGGAAAGCTGATGCACACTCCTCTGCCTTGGCCACTCTAGGGAAATATAAGTCCCTGCTCAAGGGATCTTTTCCCCAGCCTACCCCATAGGCCGTATAAAGATCCAAACCCATTCCCTCTACTTTCCCAAGCCAGCCCAGACCTGCTTGTGTCCAATTAGTCTCTTTTTGTATGAAGAATAAAATTTCTCTCAAGTTCTCTTAGTGTTTGGGGTGTCAAGACCTTTGGCATCTGAACCAAAATTTGGGTGGGTGTCTCTCGCACTTCCGTGAAGTACTACAGAATACCACTTCCTAAGTTAAGAATTAGGATACAAAGTCAAGTGGGAGTACCTAGCCCAAAGAATTTATAGTCAAACTGGGGAGGCAAACTACTAATGATTAGTAACATACTAAATGCTCTAACAGTTGTATGCATAGGGTACTATGGGAGCACAGAGGAGGGACAGAAAGGGATTTTAGACTAGGTGATAACGAGTAGATGTTAGTACACAAAATGGGTATGTGGTGGGTGAAGGAAGGGGGCATCAAAGGAACAGCCTATCTGAAGGCTGGAAGGTAAACGACCCCCTGCTGTATTCAGAGAAACACAGATGGCCCAGCAAAGCCAGAGAAAAGAGACGGTGGCAGGGATGAGGACAGAAAGAGAAGCAGGGGATGGCTCTTCAAGAGCATCAGGTAAAGCCACGTGATCGTTATGTGCATCAAATTTCTCATCAGTAAATGTGGACACCATCTGCCTTTTCTCTTGGAGGGACTCAATGAAGGGTCAAATACATAAAAACATTTTTGAGGTATTTAGAGTACTCTATCATCCTAAAGAAGTAACTGCGACCAATGCACAATGGTACAAGAGATTCTTTGATAATCTTTATGATAGCAAGAAATCACTTTTTGTTTTAGGAACTTCCCTTGCCCTTCCTTCCAGTCACTTGCTCTCCTACGACACTACATATGTCTTATTCCTTACTATTTTTCCCTAATTCTCTAAATATACTAACCAATTAGAGTATTTAAAGTCAGTTTGGTATCAAAATTTCACTTGGAAAATTCTGCTTGCAAGAATGGAAGTGTACTAAAATGTAGTATGTATGAATTGCATCACCATAAAGGTACAAAAATAAATTTTGCATTACCAAACAAAAGTAAGAAAATAACTCATTTGACAAATACCGGGATATGTTTATCTTTGATAAAGTTTTGTGGTAAACTACACTGAAAACTTTGGAGAAAACATAAGATCTCAGTTCAATTTTATAATGCAGCACTAAAGAAATGAAATGAACTTTCTAAAATTTGGGGTTCAGAAAAAGAAAGGAATGCTTCATATGAGATTTAACTGGATATTGCCCCTTTCTTTGCTATTTGGGGCATTCAGAATATAATTTCACAGATGATATATTTTTCTTAATGTGATTTTCAGACTACATCTAATGGAAAATGCCTGGTTAGGATTAAGAGACATAGTACAGATGTTAAACTACATTTGCATGCAATTATTTCTAAAACAAATGCCAGGGTACAGAGTCTATTGAAATGGCTTTCAGGATGGCTGGCACAATGTATTAAACCAGCTTCCAATTTCTGAGAAAGTCTATATTCTGAATATTTCAAATCAAGATGCTGAGCACAGAATAAACCTTGGATTTTTCACCTTGACACACTGTCCGAGAATGGATGGACATAGGGTTAGACCCCAAGGATTCAGGGTAGGGATTTAACATTTTGTAACTCAAACGCCTCTCTAGCTTTATGCAAAACAAAACAAAATAAACAAAACAAAACAAAACACCCCTGCATTTTGTGTATAATTTCCATATCTGAAAAATATAAAATTACTATAAAGTAAGTTAAACTACTAATTTAGTACATAGAATAAAAACAGACAGTAATAAATCAGATGCACTAAGTAACAAGTCTTTAACTTGTTTCAGGGCTTTTTCTTCAAAAACAAGAAAAAGTATCCATAGTTATTCATTTTTTGTGAACAGAAATCTCACGTTAGCTGATGGTGTTGTAGGGATACACTCTTAAACATCAAACTAGAAGTAAGACACTCTTATTTAAAATACTTCCAAAATGCATCTGTCACCAAATTGATCAGATATATCAAAAGTAGGGAGTGCAAGGACCAAGAGAAAGCATTCATCACTTTACTCATGAAGGGCATCATGCCCTTCACAAAGGCACTGAGCCTAGATGTCCCTGAAGTTTGTGGCCAGGGCGAGACCTTTCATTACCTCTCAGTGATCTTTTCCATCAGAGTATATTTTTGGATTAGGACTCCATTCAATGAATGAACTATGCAGACCAACTGCTATATCTATTATGTATCAAAACAAAACACTGACACAACTTTCATTTGTCCAAATTCAGAATGTATCAGCATCTCCTTTACTGTGTGCTTCACTTCTTGGTGGGGAGCAATTCAAATCATGTCGCCCTAGGAACTGACAAGGGGACTGGAAGTTGTGGCAGTTCTTTTTCTGATCCCTGCAGGGGAAAGCAGCAGCAGCCCTTGGATCAGCTACTTTTTATCCGCTGTTGGTCTCAGTGGCAGCTCCTTTTCTTGCCAATAATGATAAATGATAGACTCTTTAATGAGGAATAGAGACTGCAAGCTGCACACACAGAAGCTTATCTTGTTGGCATCTCTGATTATCATTTGCTCCCTATCAACCTCTTCCCCCTCCTCACAGTGATAGGAAGTAGAGAGGAAACCTGAAGGAAAGAGATCAATTATTTAAAAAATAGTACTCTTTGTCACAGAAACTCTCTTACCATTAGATACAGAAAACCCCCATGATGCCAAGAAAAATGCCAATGAGGTACAGCCCTGCCCCTTACTTTTTTTTTTCTTCAAATCAAAAGATTTTTCTATTCATTGTTGGGTAAACGCCTAACTTCACCATCAAGTCCCCTTGCCTTCTCAGCAGTGCCTCCAAGCAGGTAGAGATGATGAAGCATGGGAGAGAAAGGAATATGAGAAGTCAGAATAACTCCAGTGGAATCTTCTAAGGGTAGTGCTGATGGAGACTCCTCCTTGGAGGGGGCTCCATGCATCCCCTCATCCTTTCCCCATGTGAACCACAGCTTTATCTTAACCAAAAATCGACCTAGAATCTATAAAATGCAGACAACCAAGAAAAGGCAGTATTCCCATTTAATACTTTGTCATCCCTGTTGTTTTTTTTTTTTACGTTGTCCTCCAAAAGCAAAAAATTTGAGAGATATTTGGGCAATAATTAAGAGGCATATGCTATCAATGATGAAAATCAGGGCAAAAAGCACAGAAACTAGAATTAGATTGACTTGACTTCACGCTGCAGCTCAAAGGACCAGCTATGTGACATTAGATAAGGTAATTTAACCTTCCCAAGTCTGCTTCCTGTTCTGAAATAAGACAGGATAAATAAACATATTACCAGGTACATCAATGAGCATCGAGTATATTCTAGCCAAGTGAAATAAAATCCTTAATGCTTTAGGATCTCTCTTTTGTTGGAGAGAAAGAAGCATTACAAGAGAATGGGAACGTGAGAAATGTGACTTCTCTAACATCTCTAGTTGATGTCTCAGCTTTCCTTTCCATTGGCCTGGTCACCCACTTTGATATGATCACCCATGACACCTGTCACTACAGGGCTGAAGAGGCCACCTGGGGACCAAGATAAAGCCCTTTACTGGGCAGAGGAGGCTGTGTCATGACACTGAGCAAGTACAAAATCCTCACACAGATATATGAGTACACTGGCAGTAAAAGGCTGTGTTGTATTCATAAAACATGGTTTAAAATATCAAAATTCGTGTGTGACACTTAAAAAATTAAAATACAATTGAAGGTAGCTAGATTCCACAAGGTAAGATTATTAAAATAAACATAATGCAATTTTCCAGAGGATCTATGTTTGACAGTTTAGACCCCCCAAGATGGGCAGCTGAGATGAGTTCTGAATTAGAAAAGATGGAAGGAGAGGAAAAGCTATCACAGTAATCACTACGCATAACAATAAGAAAAAGAAAATTGTAGCCCAGTGCCAGGATCAACTCAAACTTTCACAAAGCCACCATGACTATATAGGTACTAAAAATAATATAGAGTTGCCATTTTTTAAGCATAGGAAACAATTTACCAAGAGAAAAATGTCAAGTTGTAGAATTGTGTAACTATTAGAAATTATTCATTTCTAAGCCAGGACCAAGTTTCATTATCCAATAGCTGCTCTCAAGAATGAAGCTAATTTACATTTAAAATAGGAGTACAGTCTACTCTTTAAAAGCACAATGGTAAACACACCAATTTGACAATTACATTAATATGAGTATTTGCATAATCTGTCTTCCACACCTGTTCTTAATTTGAAGCAGCTGCAGGACAAATCACATCACACCAATCTCAACGGGTATGTGTGTGTTCCAAACAGTAACGCGCGCATCTTATTTTTTGAATATCTTTTATTTTTTAAATGTTTTCTGACTTTTTAAAAAAATTGGCAAAAGTTCTCTGGAAGCCATACTATTTACTTGGTTAATATTAATTAGTGGAATTAGCATAAAGCCAAATAATACTGTCCCTTACATTTTGGCCTCCTCTGTTTTGACATGTGATAGTAATGATTTCTTTTTTGGGGGAGGTTTTTTCAACATGTAACATGTATTTAATTTATACCAGAAAGGATTCAAAGGAACAATAAAAATATATCTAGAAAACTTCAGTAAAAAATATAACCAGAGAATCAATGACAAATGCATTAATGCAGAATCAAGCAATAAATCATCTGGAAATATATTTGCAACATGGATAATCATGGGATCTTTTGGAACCTCTTTTCTTTTTTTTTTTTCTTTTTTAAAGATTTTATTTGTTTATTTGACAGACAGAGATTACAAGTAGGAAGAGAGGCAGGCAGAGAGAGAGGGGGAAGCAGGCTCCCTGATGAGCAGAGAGCCCTACGGCATGAGGTTCTATCCCAGGACCCGGGGATCATGACTCTAGCTGAAGACAGAGGCTTTAACCCACTAAGCCACCCAGGTGCCCCTGGAACCTCTTTTCTAAATCAGGTTCCATTTATGTTTTAAGAAACCTACATCAGAATTTAAGAAGCAGAGCCTTACTTTCATCTTGTAAAGGATCCACTTTGTGTTTATGTGTATTCAAACACACACTCAGTGCCATCAAAAAGGAAGTCAGTCTGATTATTTTTACATATTTATTCTTGTGCTTCAAGTATTTAAATCCTTCAGTTAGACTCTAGCTGGTGGAATATAAGACACCATGTAATCTGTCAACAAAACTGTCTCTCTTTAATCTTCTATTATGAATGGGAAATGAAATTAGAGCTTTCTAAAGATGCTATTTATTTCCTGAAAATTGAATGAGAGCATGCACAGTAATGAGCTAAAGCAACAAAGATGATCTGTTTGTTTACACGCTGTTGACTTCCATAGAGGTAAACACTGAATGGCTGGATTCTTAGTTCAGTATTTCATTCAGAATCTGATTTTTACGAGTGCTCTCATTATATTGGAAGACAAAAATACTTAAAACATTCACTGTAGGTTGTATTTCTATGACATGTTTTATGCTCATTCGTTAGCAGTTCTTACCATAAGAGAAACCGAGATTCAGAAGAGTTAAGTGATTCACCCAAGTTCTCATAGCCTGTACCAGCGTTATGGTCCAGGTGTTCTGACCCCAGAATATTCTTTCCAGCAACTCACAGCTGTTTTTCAAATGAATAATAGCCCTTAGGTTAGATAAATAGGAGAAAGCATTTTTACTAATGGAATATTTGCAAGTTTCTTTTATCTTTCATGTCAGAGCATCTGAACTACTTCAACTCATGGCTTCAAAGGTACTAGAAACCACTGTTTCGAAAGTTACTATAATAAAGGAAAAGAACTATTTTCTATTTAGATAAATATAGTGCAAATTCTTACTGAGAACCAAGACTGGTTACTCTAGGAGTAGCAAAAAAATTTTATTACTATATAATTTAGGCAATAAAACCAAGTTATAGTGATTGCGAGAAAAGCAATTTTCACAGTTGTGACCTCTATATAATTATATTTCTAAATATTCCGTATTTTATTTTTCTTCATTAAAAACCTTACATATATAATTGAGCACACAGAAAAGTACCTTAAACAGATAAGCTGGCATGTCATGGGGCCTGTGGAACATAATAGAATGAAAACTCTATTTGTATGTAATGAATATGCACACTGTACAATATTCTAACAACAAATTTCACTTTTTCTCTGAGTATCAGAATATTTTAACCTCAATAAATGAGTCATAAATTTCTAAATTTTAAAATAATCTTGTTTCTTTTTGTTTTTGCTAGCAAGACAAAAACTAGCTCATTATCAAAGTTAAAAGCTTTTGACATGTAACATACAAAGAAGACTCATTTTTTGTAAATATAAGCTACAGGGAAGATATATTCCTTTGCTAAAAATAAAGCATTAGGATAATAAACTTCAGAGCTAGAGACCAAGTCATATCTTCTTAGTTGACAGAAAAGGAAAATGAGGTCCCACAACTGAACTGCCTTCTCCAAGGTCACATAAGGAGGGGTAGCGTCAATCCTCGAACCCAAAGCCCCTCTGGACACCACAGAATCTGGCCTCTTATCTTTATTACAAAGCCTAAACTGAACGCTGATGGATCAACTACAACATCTTCACGCTTTCTAGATCCTAAACTAAGCTATACTCCAATGGATGAATATGCAAATAAATCTTACATTGGAAAAGATCTACAAAAGATAAAACTGCCTTCATTTTAGCCTGGCATAATGATGCAGGTAAATACATGTATACATGTATTAGCAGGATCACTGGGAGGCTGGGGTTCAGGTGAAGTTCAATTCTTCATACTTTTCTGAATTGCCTGAATTATTTTTGCAAGCACGCCTTGCTTTAATAATCACTTAAAATTAGGCTTCCTTGTTGCAAGCTGAAAATAGAGCCTAGAACAGTAGTTATATTTTTCATACAACATGTTAATAACTCTTAAAAACCTTTACTGTCATGAAGACTCAGCACATGGGTACTATGATTTTTCACATTAAAGCAGAATTTATACTCTTGCCTTAGTCCAGCAATACAGAAAAATAAATGCCTACTACCCATGGGGCCTGTGGAACACCATGGCATGATGGTTTCTTTTTAATGTTAAGAAATTATTAACAAACTTTTTGCTCTTTTCCCTCCACTTTTCAATCTGAGTGTACCCCCTTCGTGATTGGCTCCTCCATTTTCCCTTTAATCATCTCTATCATATTACTTGTTATCTTTAGACTTGTTCCCAAACTTCAGCATCCCTCTTAGATCTGGAACTCCATCCTAAACAAATTTTAAAGAACCACAAACAAAGCCCAAGGAGGCACAATATTAAAGAAAACCTTATTCTGCTTAGTCTATGAGGGATGACTGACTCACTAAACACTTAGAGAAAAGAAAAATCCAATTTATTCCATAGAAGGCCCTAAAAAGGCATAACTGTCAAGCAGTTTTTTTTTGTTTTGTTTTATACCTTACAACACTGAGTTTTGTTTAAAATGGCTTAGAAAAATGGTTATTATCCTGAATTTTATCTAGTCAGATTGCCATCTCCCCGAGGGTAAGAACACTTTCGAATCCCCTATGGTACCTGGTGTCTGCCTAGCAAAGTGTCTAACACACTAAGGGCATTCAGTCACATTTCTCTGATGGATTGCCTGACTGAGGATGTAAATTCTAAAACATGGAGATACTGTAAAACACTTTTGAAATCGTACTGCTGTTCTGTTTTTAGCCTATGGTTTTCCATTGGAGCATGGAGAATCATTTGTTTCCTGTGAAATTCTATAGAGGAAGCTCTTCAATTTATTTCTACATTACTCCAGAACTCTCTTTTTCTTAAATTAAGTAAGTATCTACTTGAATAGAATAGGGAGCAAAAAGGTGGTGTGTGAGGAGAAAATACAGTAGCCAACCTCTGTTTTAGTTTAGCCGTGCTGGAAATTATGGAATGGGAATGCCAAATAAAACAACTACCTCAGGTGCTTAAGTAATTATTTCTAATTTGGTTTGTGAATATTTCTATCAATTATGTTGAGAACATATGTTTCTTTAAAAGGCATTTGTATTGGTGGGACATTGAGAATCAATGCTATTTGGGGCCTTCAGTGATGGCAAGAACATTTTAGCAGTGAGTAATCCATTTACCGGCACTCCATCAGAAACCCACGTTTTTTAATGCACACTGCTTCGACAAGTTCTTATGTCCTCAAAGACTCAGGAATCACTAATCAGAAAGTACCTGAGTCTTTTTTTTTTTTTTTTACTCTATGTATATGTATCTTTGTATTTCATTAGATGGATTTCAGTACTCTAATTTATCGAAGGGGTTGTAAAATGGGGCCTGAAGGCCAGAGCAGGGGAGAAAGGGAAAGAGAAGGAAAAAGAAAAAGGGAAAATGAAATAAAGAAAGAGGGGTGAAAGAGTGAGAAAGGGAGAAAAAGAAAGAAATGAACATGTTCTTCAGAAGAAAAACGAGCTCTCAAGTATTGTCTATTTCTAACATTTCCCTATTACCTTGCATCTCGCCTATCACTGGGAAGCTATTAGGGTTTGATCTTCTGGCCTAATGATATGCAAAATGACTATTGCAAGTGAGTACTAGAAATGAAATGAAACCACATACAGGAAGAGCAAGATAAAAAGTAGGTAGACAAATCTTTAAAAAAAGATCATAATTTTACTACAGAGAATTAAAAAATAATATGGTTATTTGGGTTACTCTCTGCTCTCCACATTTATGATGTATTTCTCTAAAGGAAAGTTCATTATACTATTTCCTTTGTTTGAAAGATAAAATCCAGTTGCACTAATTCCATAAACCATGTATTTTAAGAAGAAGATGGACTAAACTCATTTTAATTTTTTCCTGGATATTTACCAAAAAGCATGCAGGACCTATTAGAAAAGATTATTAACAATCATTATGCATTTACAGAATCTCAGATTCAAACCAATGATTAATTCTTATTCTCATGGTGCTCTGGATGAAGGGATGACAAACACTTAGCAGAATAATCCCCATTTGATTGGGCAGAGTCACATACAGCATAAGGACTTTTCTTTCTTTACTCCACCAGAATGGTCAGCCTTTAACTAGATGGGCAGCTGAAGACAGAATGAGAAATTTCTGTCCTTCCTATCTTCCCACCTGTTCCCAAATCCCTGAGGATTTCTGAAGAAATGATTCATTCATTCATTCATTCATTTCCATTTATTTGGTATACAGAGAGTGGGAGAGGGGCACAGGGAGAGAGAGAATCTTAAGCAGACTCAGTGCCCAGCGCGGAGCCCATTGGGAGGCTGATCTCACAATCCTGAGATCATGACTGGAGCCAAAATCAGTAGGGTAATCCTGATGGTTAATCGACAAAGTTGCCCATCTAGGTACCCCACTCACTTCCAATTCAAAGCATGGCTGGAAAAGGTGACCTTGTAATCAGTCAGAACTTATATTCAACCCTAAGTCCTTGGGAAATTTACTGAACCTTTCTGGCTCTCTGATTCCTCGTAGGTAAAACAGGAGCAGCACTAACCAGTTCTGGGCTTAGCTGGAAATCAAATGACCCATCAGGGGTAAAGTATCCAAAGGACAGAACACAGCAGGAACTCATACAAGTCAGTGGATCTGGAGGTGAAGGAGAACAAGGTTTCCTTGGAACTTCCTCTAGGTGCTCCACCAAATACCTTTCTTTCCTAGTGTGGTCGCTTGTAATGCAGATAATTGCAGGGCACACAGGAAAAGTATGGAGTATATCTTTTATTTTCACTGTAGCTGGAAGGAAGTTAGGACTTTTTTGAGCTTTCCAGCAATACCAGAACCTAATATGTAAAAGCCAAATGAAAAACTTTCTCTTGACCCTAACTTATTTAAAATTCAGCCTCAATGACTGTTTTTTTCTTTTTTTTTAATCACCTTTCAAAAAATACTGGCTTCTCTACTTGCAAAATATGCATATGCTTTACTTAAACTTCTCAGTATTTGTTCTATTGCCCATGTATGTTGCACCAGGGTGCCTAACTGGTAGGGTCAAGCATCGGTGGCAACTTCCTGGAGGGGAAGAATGACCTCTGCTTAGCTGATGTAGCTTTGTACTTTACCGAGTACTGAAAACATACCGAATCTTTAAGAATACTTCAACTGTAACTAAAAATACTAAAACTTACAATAAAGCCCTACAACTCACTGATCTTTAGTCAGGTTACATAAATTTGTATCTTTCTAAATTTTCCTGGAAGAAAAAGAAAACAACAACAAAATTTCTTGTCACTAAAGTACCTCAAGTCATAAAATCTCTTTTCACATATCTTAGGCCATGGTAAACTGTTGGTGGCAGACACTATTAGGTACTTACTATAATATTTATCCTTCCTTTTTTCTCTATGAAAAGGATCCAAACTTTGTTTAGTGTAGAAGTACCCAGTTAAATGTAATCAGTTTCCCAGATTCAGTTGAAGCAATTAATGTTCATGCGATACTGTTCAGGCCAACTAGAAGGAAAGAGAAGCTCCTGTGTAAGGCTTCTTGGAACACCTGTTACTAAAAGGGGGGTGATTTAGCTGGCACACACTAATTTGTATTTTTCCCTCCCCTTCTTTCTGCCTGGAACATGGACATTATGTCTGGAGAAGGGGCAGCCATCTTGTGACCATGAAGACAAAGGCACACAAAAGGGAAGAGCAGGAGGCTAAAAGAAATGCAGGTCTTTTGTATCATCCTTGAGCAGCTCTACCAGCCCAATCTGGACAGTGTGTCTAAGGATTTCATGTTTTATGAAAAACAAAACAAAACTGTATTTCTAAATAGAGCAGCTGATAAACTTCACAGAAAATTACATAGTATTTTAGTGGAAATGTTCAAAACTCATATGACTAAAGCAACAGATATAATCAACTCATAAAAGTTATATACCAATAAATAAATAGAGAGTATAGTTCCTTGATGACATCTCATTTGTAATCCTGTGCATTTCCAACATAGTTTTGTTAAGCAGACTTCTTATTTCCAGTTCCCCAGTAAAAGTATCATTGATATTTAGTGGGGTTAGAAGCATGACTACTACAGAATAATAAAGCAGTATATCTTATTCAAAAGAAACAGACTGATTAGGGAAGAAAGAGCTTATTGTAAGCAAAATATTACACATATATAAAACTAATAAAACAGAAGATAAAATCAGGAAAGAAAATATTTAAGAAAAGATAAAGGTAAAAAGTATTAGTTTTATTTTTAAATAAATATATTACATATTATCTACACAGGAAAAGGAATCAGTTGAAGTATTATTCATAAATAGATTGCCTAACTATAGCAAGATAAGATCTATTAGCAACCTGAGAGGGGGTTGGTAATGTCACCTGAATCATATAACTGAAACTTTATAACTAATATATGTGGGATAATAAAATAGAAGTGTGATATGGGTTCTAGAAATACATATGGGTGAGGGATTATTTCTCTCTGACAAGTCAGAGAAGACTTGAGGGAATAGGGTTTTAAAGTTTGTGTAGGAGTTTGGTAACTAGAGAAAGGGGGTGGGTGGGAACAAAGTTCTAAACAGAGGGAGAGATAGGAACAAAAGGAAGTAGGTATCAGAGTTCTTTCAATTCATGGTGCCCTGGAAGGTACCTGGTATAGAAGAAACAACTTATAAACAGAATCTGTGAATGAATGAATAAATAAATACATACATAGCATGTTCAGTAAGCAGTAAGGATTAAGTCCTGGGTGTAATGTATCAGGTATATGATGATAGATAGCCTTTTGTGCCATGCTGAGAGCCTGAAGAAAAGGGCAACTTTTGCATTAGGGCAGAAGAATATGGCCCAATTAGATGAGAAGGGCTTATGCCTGGAGATGGAAGAACACAATTAAGAAAAGTTGATGAAAACTTTGGATAAGGGTAGGGAGAGATAAATAATTTCCATTGAAAACAACTTGATCTGAGTTGAGGTGCCCCAGTGTGCAACCAATTAAACATACCCAGAGCCTTTGAGAAAGGGGGAACTTGATAACAGACTAGCGCTGGCCAATGGACACCACGTATTTACACAAAATATACTATGTGCCAGACACTGGAAGCATGAAGTTGAGTAAGACTGTCCCAGCCTTCAAGGAGTGTATAGTAATTATGATTCGGTGTGATACATACAAAAATAGGGGTAGGTATACGACATAGAAGTAATGTATAAAAAGGAATAAATTCTATTTGTTTGTGTGTGGCAGGAGAAGATATCAAAAGAGACTTTACGGAGTAGATGGCAATGGGAATTAAAAGCTACCCAGAAGTTTTCTAGATGAAGGTAGAAAGTGTATATTGAGAAAGAGAAAGGCAGGGTCAGCTTCGTACACTCATAAAGCAATGTTAGAGAAACTGCTACTCATTTAACATGTAAAAAGTGTGTGGTGGACAATGAGATCAGTATGAAAGGGCCATTGCAGTAGACAGTTGTCTTTGAAGCCAATGAGCCTTTCCTTAAAGTTTCTGACATGGAAAGGGAAGCCCACTGGGCATGGTGGATCTGTACTGAGGACTTTAGAAAGCAGATATTATTTTTTTATTTTTATTTTATATTTATTTATGTATTTATTTATTTTGAGAAAGAGTGTGTGCAAGTGAGTGGGGGAGGGGCAGAGGGCGGGAGAGAATCTCAAGCAGACTCTACACTGAGAGGGGCTTGTTATCACCACCCTGAGATTATGACCTGAGCCGAAATCAAGAGTCAGAAGCTTAACTGACTAAGCTACCCCAGGTACCCCCACATATTATTTTTTTTAAACCAAAGATAAGAAGAGAATGAATTCACCAGTGAAGATTTTACTGACTAACAGTACTGATGAGAACTAACTGAAAGTAAAAATAAAAATCCTGACAATATTGTTGGAAATGATCCTGGAAAAAATAAACAGAGAGAAACGTCTCAAAAAGTCCACTCTGGGGCCTTTTTAATGAGCTCAGATTTAAGGATATTTGTATATATAAACAAGCAAACAAACAAAGAAAGACAAAACAGAGGACAAAGATTCAAAGAGTGCTAAATCTGGCAGGAACATGAAGTATCATTAATTCAGCTTTTTCATCATGTAGGTTGGAAAACAGAGTCTCAGAGGGGAAAAATAACACAGTATATTAATAGGAGAATTCAGGTTCAGTACTGTTTTATTACAGGGACCCACTGTTGCAGAAGAGTAGTTCAGGGTTCCTGCATATACTACTCTATAGACCAGTTGCATTAGAATCTTCTAGAGAGTCTAAAATATTTTGATTTTCCAAAATCCCATCCCCTCCAAAGTTTTACCCAATGGTCTGGGATGGACCCTAAATTCTCCATTTTTAAAAAGGTTTTCAAGGAATTGCTTGCATCTGGAAATCATGGGACTAAATAAAGTCCAAGACTGTGTAGGAGACTAGGGATTGTTACTGATTAAGGGATACATTTTCCTGTAATAAAGAGAAAACCTGGCAATGATGCCCTAGTTTTTGAGAAACTAAATCTTTAATCATATTGGAATCACCAGTTAGTAGACTATGAAGAGAACGACTTTATTCCTTGTGGGTTTTTTTTTTTTTTTTTTTTTTGGTTTGTTTTTACAAAGATATTCTTTGAAGAATTTACTAGAGTTTTTCTGTGAGACAACAGATTTTCCTCCTGTCAGCACATCAGAATGCTCAGTGCGTTCCTTGGTTCATCACTTGAGAACCTGCAGTAGCACTCACAGTAGAAGATATCAAGGTGGCAGTTTTTACAGCAGTGCAAGTGTTAGCATCAGAAGTGTAAGAACTGATACACTGTGCAAAGGAATCTTCTGCCTATTTTGTGTTATGATAATGCTTACCTACTAGGTACCACCTGTTCTGCATCTATACTGATAAAACTATAAAAACTGGCGCGATCATGACACCTGGGGGGCTAAGTCCATTAGGCGTCTGCCTCCGGCTTAGGTCATGATCCCAGAGTCCTGGGATGGAGTCCCACACTGGGCTCGCTTGAAGCCTGCTTCTCCCTCTGCCTGCTGCTTGCGCTGCTTGTGCTCCCTCTCTATTTCTCTCTCTCTCTGACAAATAAATAAATAAAGTATTTTTTTAAAAAAATCGGCACAATCAAACAACAAAGACTTTAAAAAAAAAATAACCACCAAATACCTTTAGGTAAGCCAGATGAGACTGAACTGTTAACTGAATGTAAACAGGGACTTTCTCATTTCAGGACTAAACTATCAAGCTCAGAATACTTGGGCCAAACAGCCAACAAACCATGGTCATTAAAAAAAGCTTCTACTCCTCTACTGAACTTCTTTTTTTAAAATTAATTAATTAATTAATTAGTGATTTACATTTTTTATAGCTATTTTTAAAATTTATTTTCAACATAAATTCATTATTTTTGCACCACACCCAGTGCTCCATGCAATCCGTGCCCTCTATAATAGCCACCACCTGATACCCCAACCTCCCACACCCCCGCCACTTCAAACCCCTCAGATTGTTTTTCAGAGTCCATAGTCTCTCATGGTTCACCTCCCCTTCCAATTTCCCCCAACTCCCTTCTCCTCTCTAACTCCCCATGTCCTCCATGCTATTTGTTATGCTCCACAAATAAGTGAAACCATATGGTAATTGACTCTCTCTGCTTGACTTATTTCACTCAGCATAATCTCTTCCAGTCCCGTCCATGTTGCTACAAAAGTTGGGTATTCGTCCTTTCTGATGGAGGCATAATACTCCATAGTGTATATGGACCACATCTTCCTTATCCACTAACAATGAAAATATAGAAAGGGAAATTAGAGAATCGATTCCATTTACTATAGCACCAAGAACCATAAGATACCTGGGAATAAACCTAACCAAAGAGGTAAAGGATCTGTACTCGAGGAACTATAGAACACTCATGAAAGAAATTGAAGAAGACACAAATAGATGGAAGACCATTCCATGCTCTTGGATCGAAAGAATGAACATTGTTAAAATGTCTATACTGCCTAGAGCCATCTATACTTTTAATGCCATTCCGATCAAAATTCCACCGGTACTCTTCAAAGAGCTGGAGCAAATAATCCAAAAATTTGTATGGAATCAGAAGAGACCCCGGATCACTAAGGAAATGTTGAAAAACAAAAATAAAACTGGGGGCATCATGCTACCTGATTTCAAGCTTTGCTACAAAGCTGTGATCACCAAGACAGCATGATATGGCATAAAAACAGACACATACACCAGTGGAACAGAGTAGAGAGCCCAGATATGGACCCTCAACTCTATGGGCAAATAATCTTCAACAAAACAGGAAAAAATATACAGTGGAAAAAAGACAAGTCTCTTCAATAAATGGTGCTGGGAAAACTGGGCAGCTATATGTAGAAGAATGAAACTCGACCATTCTCTTACACTGTACACAAAGATCAACTCAAAATGGATAAAAGACCTCAAGGTGAGACAGGAATCCATCAGAATCCTAGAGGAGAACATAGGCAGTAATCTCTTCGATATCAGCCACAGCAACTTCTTTCAAGATATGCCTCTACTGAACTTCTAATAGGGTCTTTTCATTCCTAAGACCCTGCCCTCTTGCACATGCTTAAAAACATTCCAGGCAACTTTTGCTCTGAAAAGAGTACTCCAGGTCATTTATTAATGTCCCTGAGATTTAAAATTAAGGAGGAGGAAATATTAACAGTAATATCCAGTACTTCTTTCAATTCTTCACATAAAATAGCAGCAAGTAAGGTGGGGAAACTTGTTTGTTCGCTTTGGATTCTTTCCCACATAAGCTAGAGTGCAAGATCGAGCACAGTGGATTCTCAAAGTTCACAGAGGCTGAGGATTGGCCTGATGATTTTGAGACAACCAAGTTGCAAGATTTCAGGCGTTACACTTCTATAATTTGTCAGGCCATGAAAGTGAACCAAGCATGCTGGGAGGAGGTGGATGCAGTCCGTAAGACTGCTGACTTCTCACCGACACAAACTAACCCCTTCACTCCCATGGATTCTTCTATCATGAATGTAGTTTTGCTGTTCTCTACCTGTTATCATTGATGGAGGACAGCCTGTGATGTTAAAAAAAAAAAAAAAAAAGTTTCTTCTTTAAAAAATGATATTAGTCAAGAGGTAAACTTTATTGAAAGCTGGAAGCTGTTAACTTATGCTATACTCAGCAGATGACAATGGTAGCCTGATTCAGAATAAGAACAGGATTTGGAAGGAAGCCTACAGAGATCTCTCCACGTTTTCGAACTGGGAATTTCTTGAATTTGAGGGTTCATGAAGATCTCAGGATACATACCTCATGAATGTCAAGGGTCTACTATAATTAGTTCTCATGAGTGGTTTCTTCCTTATCTAATCAGAGATATAATTTTTATCTTAAAAAATCTACTACACTCTAGCAATTTATTAATATTTATTAAGTGCCTTTGGGAAAAGTAACTTAGTGCCCAACCATAATTTAACTTAAAATGAGTTAGATTCTTATAATGAGCTTATATGATTTTCTTATTAAGGTAGGGTGACTTAAATATTTTTGAAAGAACAATTCATTATACTTCTGTTTGATCATTTCAAAATGCTGTACTTCCAAATTCAGCATTATTTAAATAACATAATCAGCACAACTTGAGATCTCCATGAAAAACTGGCCATTTAATATAACTATCCCAAGCAATTCTAGTTTGAATATTCATCTTCCAATGAGTTTTCTGGAAAATCTGACAAAAGGATTTAAGGAATGATGGCAACCATTCAGATGGTGATTTTTTTAAAAAAATATTTTACTTATTTATTTAACAGAGAGATCACAAGTAGGCAGAGAGGCAGGCAGAGAGAGAGGGGAAAGCAGGCTCCACGCCGAGGAGAGAGCCCGATGTGGGACTCAATCCCGGGACCCTGAGATCATGACCTGAGCCGAAGGCAGAAGCTTTAACCCACTGAGCCACCCAGGCGCCCCCAGATGGTGATATTTAAAGAGCCACCTGTAAGTGTTATCAGTAACAGGAGAATGCTAGCATTCAACAAAACACCCCAGGGTTCTAAGGAGCCCAGATATTCAAGAGCAGAGCTCCTTTCATACTAAAACTACAACTTAAAAAAGCAAGATGGAAACTTTTCTTGGGGCAAGATAGGAACTCAATATCAGATACTGGATTGTAAGAAGCAGCACAGTTTTCCTATTTTGTTGGTAAGATGATATGCTGGAATATCTTTTAGGTTCAAGATAGAATTAAGTAATTACAGGCATTTAAAATTCCTCTTTTCTCAATCTGTGACTGAAGGGATAGAGATTAAGCAAACTGGACAAGATTACATGATGAGAGAAAAGAACAGGATGAGAAAGGAAGAAAGAGTATAGTAGAAAAGGTGAAGGTAGCAGGGAAATTTTAAGAAAACCAATTGGAAATGTAGAACGCAGGATGATAGAAACATGAATAGAATCCACTGAGGAAACACAAGGAATCTTAAATGTAAGTGAATTTCAAAATAATTTCACTTTTTGTCTTCAATCATGTATTCACACTGTTCACTTTGTCATTCAATTTAGCTTGTACACCACCTCCAAACATCTTAAGATAAAATTCACAGCCTAAGTCTTAAATCCTATGGAGAGCTCCCTTAACAATATTAATGTTCTACTTCTTCCTTCCTCTCACTTTAGTTAAGATGGAGAAGTCAAGGGAATATGTTCTTAGAATCCTAGTGGATTACACAATGAAACACGTGCTTGGGTAGGTAAGAAAAGAGAAAATTTAACCTCCTGGAAAGCAGTTTTCTTCCAGATTTAATTTATAGGAACTCAGTATTAGATATGCAATACACATTTACTTATACAATTAGAGACACACAGAAATCTGAGAAATGAAAGTACATTTACTAATTCTCAATTTTCTATTTAACATTAACATTAACGTACATCCCTCCCCCTTCATTATTGATCACCTTAGTACTGCAGATCCTAAGAGTTACTGGTGAATGACAAAGAAAGGAGATTAAAAATCACCAATGTTGCAACTCAACATTGTATGTATGAAAATGGTCATCCTCATGAACATTGCTTGTTATGGTTGACAAGCTCCACCTTTTAAAACCTGCTCTGTTCCGTGACCTTCCTTGATATATTAAATGCTAATTTGTTTCTTCCTTTCCCCCTCCCCCCCACTCTGCTTTTTACTTCTTGCTCTAAAAAATGTGGATATTACTGGGCTCCTCTTGGTAAATCATCTTTCCCAGAAATCTTCACTCTCCTGTATTTATCTATCACTTCTGGATTATTTCACAAATATTTGTCTCTGGCTACAACCTCTCCGGCAAGTTGTAATTTTCTAAATGTTTGCTATTTCAACTTATTTTTCTTGCCATTACCTCAAACTCAACATGTCTAGGGCTCAACATGTCTAAGACTAATTCATCATATGCCTATCTAAACAATTATTTAGAAGTTTATCCTTATTTCAGCTCCCTCTCAATTCCCCTCCCCCCAAACATTCTCCAAATGCTCCATTGTTGACTAGATCTTCACAAAACATTGTTCTAATCATATCACTTCCTTATCAAAAGACTTTAAGGTCCCGGCTACCTAAACCATACAGGACATACTTGATAGCTTGACACTTAGGGTTCATAGCATTTATACAAGTATTTATTGAGCTCTATTATTCACCAGGCATCATTAGGCACCAGAGATGAGCAGGACATTCATAGTACCTGCTGTCATGGAGCTCAGAGTCTGGTAGGAAAGATAAATATTAAAATGTAAGTTTATGTGTGGCAAATGTGAAATATGGATGCTTTGGGGGTCTCTAGAAGGGAGAGATACTTGAGTAGTACCTAAAACACTCACTGCTGCTTTCCTATAAATTAGGCATATGTAGTGAATAGTGAAAATTATGGCCAAACAAAAGTAACCATATTATAGAATATGTATAACTTTGGATTAAATATCAATTTTTTAGAGCTTATCATAGTGGGAATTACTTATTAACTCATTATAAGTGCAAGGATTTATGCTAGCTACTTTATATAATATTCTTTTTAGTCTTCATAACAATCTTGCAAGATAGGTATCCTTATTCCGTTTCTAGAGATGAGGTAAAAGCCTCCAAGAGATGGACTTCAAGGACTCTACCCAAAGTCCTACTAACTGATTAAAAGCAAGGTGGGCTTCAGACTCAAAACATATGTTCTTTTTCCTACATGCCATGATTAGATCATACACAAGTTTTCCACATAATGATACTTAGCAGTATAGACTGGACATCCTAGAGCCTCTTCCACAGGGTGTCAGCCTTGAGCAGCTGGCTACAGGTGGCAACATCACAATATTTTGGGAAAGGTTTTGTTCTATAACATTCTTGTAAAACTGCCTATTTCATGCTGCCTTTTACGAAATGTTCTCTACTGTAATGGGAAAATCAGAACTATACAAAGCATAATCAGTCCTTGTGAATAGTTTTTAAGTTAAACTTTTAAAAATTTATAATTTATGATATCAAAACAATGTATTAGAGATACCGCTTAACTTTTTGATACACTGGAAATATAAATAACAAAAAAACGTAAAAAACTACTATTAAATTTTCTGCATCACAGTACATTGCCCTACTTAAACCATACTGCCAATTTCTTTATTATGTTACTTTCAGTTTTTGAAACAAAACATGTTTTAGCTTCTAATTCTTACATACTAGAAATCAGAAATTACGTTGAAGAGGAAATACTCAATAGTATTCTTTACCAATATATGCATGAACTTTTATAATTTCCTAAAGATATTTATTAATGTCTAATTTTAGACCTACAATTAGTATTTTCTCCTAGGATATATATTTCATTATTCATATTTTATATCTTATTCTTTGATTTTTTTCCTAGAACATGAAATTTTAGAAGTGCTGATCAGTTTACTGCAGAATTTGTTTTGTCAGCAGATGTTAATTTTAGCATTTTGAACTGAAGAAGTAGAGAAAGAGAAATTTGCAAAATTGTATCATATCACAACATATTTTAATGTAGATTATCAAAGTAAATAAATAGGTTAAATAATTCTTCGTGTAGTTTATATTTCTCCTAAAATTAATTTATAAAACTAGTTCAAGGCATTAAACAGAACAAAGTTTCCCCAGATAATGATAAATGATACTTGCACAGTGGTTTCCATGTATAGGGGATTTAATACTTTGATTCCAAAACATTATTTTTGGCTATGGTATGTTAATTAAAACGTGTTTTGTAACTGAAAACAAACAATCATATTCCTTAACTCTTAAGTTAAAACCCAGCAAGAAACAGCTATTCCTGAAAAATTAAGATGCCTATAACTTACTTGAAAAAAAAATAAATTTGTAAGCACAGATTGTAATATTTTGCTGATCAATTCCCCCAAGGCCTTTATTTTAAAAAATGTTGAGTGGCTTCCTTAAACTTATGTAACTAGTTTGTGGCAGAGTCAGAATAAGACCCCTAAATTTAATTCACTTTTACTTTTTATTCTTTCAATCTTCAACTATTTAACACAGTTATTTTTAAAAAGTTTAATTACTTATTAGAAAAGAGAATCTTAGATTTTTAACCTACAATGAAGGAAGTGATTACAGTACTATATACTAATATTCATCTAAGATAGCAAAGCAATGTCATTTACCTTAAATTTACGTCTCTGCTCTGCACAGCTGTTGAAGAACCACAAGTCTGTCTCATGGCTGTAAATGTAACAAGAACAATAATGCGACCAATTTTCATACCTAAACTAAATTAAGTAGATTTGTCATAGGCTAGAAAACTGATAATGTATTTTACAAAAAAATTTTAAAATTTACAGATTATGGAAGTTTGCATGTGTGCAAATGCATATGCAAATGCGTGTCTCTGTGTACATGTGTGTTATTAAATAGAGTAAAAGCAATTTAATCTGGAAATTAGCTTCATGAAATTGAAAGCATTACTTATTCCCTTTGGCTAACTTTTCTTTTTATGGACCACTATGGGGATACCAAGCTTAGGAAGTGTTAGGAATAGATATTAATAAATATCAGAAATCAAGATAAGAGCTTGATTTCAAGATAAGTTATAGTATGTTTTCTGGTGTACAAAGTAAGCATGTAAAGAAGAAACATCTGGTAATGTTTAGGTTGATATCAGCTCCCATTTGCATCACAATCTTTATATATTATTCATCAATATGTCATTAATGAATGTACCTACTGATTGAACCTATTCAACTGGTGTTTTATGTAATGAATAGAAAATGTAAACATGTTTCAAATACATATATTCAGATACCTGTACATGAAAGTGAAATTACTATACAATTGATACTCAAGCTTGTCAGATGTGATTTTTTCTTTCCATTTTTGTATCAAACAGGCTAATACCTATGCCATCTGTAGCACAAAACCCTGAAAAAATGTAAATGAGAAAGTAATAGATAAATACTAGTCTACTAGAAATAGACTCTTTACCATGTCACACTTCAAATCTGGCTACCTCTTCTCAACATTTAAAAGAAATCAGTTGAGTGTAACAAGACCTAATATTGTTCTTGTGACTTGAGCCATCAAAACAGATTTTTAAAAAATTGTATTTTTTCAAACTTTATGAAATAGTTCTCCATCAAAATTATATTTTAAAACAAAAAATGCATACTCTCCTTTGGTCCTCCAAAAACGTGGTATGCCTGAAAAAGCACAAATCACCATGATCTATTATCAGCACCAAATACCTAGCCTTTGCAACTGCAGATTTTGAAACATGTTCAATTATCTTTATGAATTTTAAGAAATAATCTACACCAACTTTATTTTCAAAGATTGGTTAAACTCTTAGTGAAGCAGAAAAAAGAACCAGACTGTGAGAAAATCATAAAAGTGTTAATTTCATACTAAATGGTTAAAATTTTTAACAAAAATATTCAACCCGTTTCTTTAACATAAGTGGTAATAGTGCATGCAACTCACATTAAATAGCATTTGCGGGTGCAAGGATAAGCATTTCCTAATATCCTCATTTAACAGCATATGTAAACTAGTATAAAATGCTATTAGGTTTTAAACACAATCCCAGTAATGTTTCTAGTTGCTAAACTTATCAAATATCAAATACTATGAAATACTAAAACTTTAGGCTCACATTATATTAATAGCAGTGTAAACTTTAGTAAACAGCTAAGTCTTCATTCACTATTTCTAAATTCTCATTCATAAAAACCAACTGTTCATTCCTATGACATTTTGGCATTAGACCTGATTAAAATACAAGATAATGAAAAAATGCTATCATTTTATAATTTATACAATGGAGATATGTTAATATTAATATGCATCATAAAACACTAAATATAAGTGACACAAGAAAAGTCTTTGTAGTAATGTTTAGCACCTGAAATTGTTAAAAGGTATTTAAATTCCTTTCAATCACCCTTTCACAATACAAATAACAAAATAGAGGACTTCTGCTCAAAATTTTATTTATACATCTGGTACAAGAGCAACAACTTCTGATTTTAGAGTCATTAATATTCCTACATTATATGTATTACCTAAGAAAAAGTATGTATATTTTAGTTAAGCAAAGTATCAAATCTTGCCTTCCAATACAACAATAACAACAACCCCCCCACAAAAAAAGACAAAAAAAGAAAGAAAAACTAAAGCCCAACCATTCTTTCCAGAGATGCCCTGGTAACCAGCAATAAAGAAAACTTCTACTGGACTTAGCTTTGGGGAGGAAGGAACAACTATTTCATCTACTTTGTCAGAGACATGTTAAAACAGAGGTAGGACAATATGTATGTAGAGTTTTTCCAAAAGTCGAAACAATAAACTCCTACATTTGGCTTATGCAGCCAGCATCTAAGCCCCCTTTGCTATCCCAACAACAGTGCAAAATTTCCGTCTGAAGCCACAGTGAGGGAAACATTTCCTGTGCTATCTTCTGTGACTTCTATGTAAATTTTTCTCTGTCATGCAAATGTATGGAGAGGCTGTCTTGGAATTAGACAATTCCAATGTAAAGACTCCAATCACTGGCATTACTTGGTGAGAGATGATGGTGAGGAAAGTGTGTCACCATAAAATTACTGATTAGTTTAAACAAAAGAGTGTGACATTTATTTAAAAAAAAAAAAAAAAAAAGAATCTTAAACTCAGGCTGTTTCAATACAACTTTTGCAACCATGGCTGACGTTTGAACTTTAGACTACTGGAACACATCCCCTCTCCACAAGTCCTCCTTCTTCCCACCCACCTCCCACAAATGGGTTTGTTCCCAAGAATACATAGTCTCATTTCAAGTTTGTCTAGGGACCAAAAATTTAATCCAGTTTTCACATAGTAAGTAGTTTCTGGATTGTGTAGATCAGTAGCCTGTAATTCTGTCATACATACTAAGCTTTAGGAGGCCATCTTATATAAGACTTAGTTACTAACCTCTAGGAGTACACCTGAAAATGAAAATAGACAGCTAGGCCATTAAAAAAAAAAAAAGAAAAATCCAAGATTATTTTGGTAAAATAAAGAAACAAGAAAGATGCTTACTTTTTTTTCAAACTAAGCTTGCCTTATTAGACATGTACATAGCACATGATGCAGGAAAAAACATTGCTTATCTTTCAACAGAGCTGATAAACATTTTGAAAGATGTTTTATGTAACCTCAGATTCTACCTTCCAAACATTTAATAATTACACCCTAAAAATGTTTCTTCCCCCCAAACAACGTCCTACGTACTCTGGGTAAGATTATATAAAACAATGGTTATATTACATAACAAAAAGTTACTTTAAAGGACATACATACTATCAGTTTCACAGGACAAACATAGTGAATAAGGACAACAAACTCCAGAATGTGTTTTTATAACTGTAGCAACAGCAATAACTCCTTGGCAAACTCAAACAGTTTTTTTGGCAACTCTGGAGGTTTTCTGCATTTGTCACTTGGATACAACTGCGGAGGGTTGTCTAAGACTGCTTTGTCTCCTTCCATACCATCTTACTATGGCTTTGCTTTTAAAGAAATTTCACATCTTACTTTAACTTGTTTGTGAATAAAATTCTGTTAAAATCCCACAAGTGAGTCTTATACAAAACTTCTCATGTCTACGTTTACCAAACGTGCTTTTTTATATAATTTTTATAATAAGTGGCCTTGTAGACTTCTGAAATCTATGGGAATAGAAATTTTGTTTTCCTTTCAAGAAGATAAAATGAGCTCTCTCTTTGAATTAAAATTACTGACATACAAATGTAAAAATTTTCTGAATATAGACAACTGGGTCTGCACATTTGTTATCATTATGAGCACCTTTTTAAAATAAGATCCCAAGGACAAGAATGCTTTACTAACCTGCAGTGGTCTCTGTTTATCACTGCTCTTAGGAGATTTCAATCCACTTGTTTGCTGCTGTAAGAGAAGTTGTCTTGCTGCTTGGAGAGCCTAGAAGTAAAAAGGGAGCAATATCTAAATACTTTGTTGACAGGTTAATTGATTATCAATAACTGATTATTGCTTGGTTAATAGTAAAATGCTTCAATGTATGAGAACCCCTTTCCCATCCTCCTTTCTAGAAAGAATTATCAAGGATCTTCTAATGTGAAATAAAAATTCCACATATCACACATATACAACTTTACTTAAAGTCATGGTGATACATGTAATCCTGCAGGAAATAAAGTTAATTTGTTTAAAGTGCTTAAAGAGGAAAAAATCATAAACTGCATCAATAACCTCATTTCCACAAGGAACTTGTCTTTGAGTGTTCAACTAAAATGCCCACTCCCTTTTAAATTATCATTCAATTTGCATTTTCATATTACAATTTTGAAGCAAAAGCAGTAGACTTCAAGTGTTACCGGAAGCTGTAATTAAATTTGACAAATCAACATCAGATTATCTTGAAAGTGAATTAATAAGGATTTTCACTAAAGATTAAAAACACTTTTTTTTTGGTACTTACAATTCAAGGGGAAACCTCTCCTTTGACAAAATAAAGTGCAGTTTTAATGCCAAATAAAATTGAGTGGTTTTCATTTGCATTCTTAGCAAAATCAGAGAACAAAGAAATTACCACTCAACCAATCAGGTTTGTTTCTATGTGTGACAGAATACCAATCAAAATAGAAGATGTTTTCATTTATTTTTATGTTTTCTTTTTCCCCATTCAGGAAAATAAAACTTAACATAAGATATTAATGTAAGCGTTTCTTTTACAGGAGGAGGGACAGCTTGATGAGTGTATTATATAAACTTATATAAAAAGAATGCCATAAAAAATACATATTGAGATGTTTTAAAAGCAGTCGTGTAAACTAAAGGGAAAAAAAACTTTTTAACAGCTTCTACTTTGCAAACTCGTTTTTTTCTCTCAATAACTGAGTTCAATGAACACTAAAGATGAAATTTTTCAGCATATACGACTAAAATAAATCATTGCCCTCTTCTGTTTTTCAGTGTTTTAGAATACGAGGTAAATTCTTCACGATGGGAGAAATATCTTAGATCAATATTCTACTATAATAATTGAGATTCCAAGCTGATAAAAAGTACAATTTTGATTGGAATCAATGATCTGGTTTTTAAGAGAGTTTCTAGTATCCATGACAACAGTTGCTTTGACAAGATGTGCATATGGCATTACACTGCCAGCTGGTGTGAACAATGTTTGAACTACTGCATTGAGATGCTGCGCAAACAGAAAAAGTTGCCACGTCTTAACCCTCAGGGAAGGCAGTCATCCCCTGATCAATTATGAAAAGACAGAGAGAGGGCTGCTACAGTCTGGCTCCAAGCAAGTTTTCTGAGAAGGCAGGCAGACATAGAAACCAGAGTAAACACACTGAAGGCACTAGCACCGTCCCCTAACAACACTGATTTGTCTTCCCGGAGCAGGATCTGGCATAGTTTGTAAAGCACACTTCTTACACTGGGAGACACACTCACTCACAGCAATCTTTTGTGTTGTTTTTTTTTTTCAATTTTTCAAGTAATTAACAACCTAAGTGTTTCTAAGGATGACACATTCCAGTGAACACAGGCAATTTTATTAGAAAGTTCACTTTGAAAAAAAAAAAAAGGGAAGACCAAATTAAAAATTCCACAAATACTTTAGTGTCGCAAAACTTAGTTTAAAATATTTCAGTTACTATTCTAAATAATAATGCTCTCCTTTTTTACTTGCAACCTATGAAATAACTCCAAATGACATTTTTCAAGTGGAAATTACTATAGGGTGACTTAGGCTGTGTTGTGTCTATGTGAAACTCTCAAAAAAAAAATCAGTCATCTATTTTCACTTTCGATGCCAAAATTCACTCAAATTTTGACTAATTTTTTTCACAAGATTGTTTTTTTCCCTTTGAGTTCATTAGTTTATTTTGTATACATGGACCCTTAGTTAGTTTATATTTGATTCTGTAGCCATTTATTATTCTTAAAGGACTCCAATGAGCACAGTTCTGAATCTTGAAATCATGAATGGCTGGGACTGAAAGCACTCTTAGAAATCATCTCCTCTGATGCTCTCAGTTTAGCAAAGGAGAATAATGAGGTCTAGAGTATCAAGTGTTTTGTTCAAGGTCTCCTGCTTCCAGGCCAGTGCGCCATACTGTTTCTGTCCCATCAAAGAAACCATTAGATGACAATGAGCAAAACTCTAGTAAAAGAGACACATGGCACCATGATGAATTATTTTCACCTGCAAAGACAGAATATTCACCCATCAAAACCTAAAGGAAAAACTACAATATAATCTTCCTATGTTTGAATTTGTAAGTGTTTTTGACTGATTTCATGCATTGTTTTTGTGGCTAAGTGTTCCTGCCGTCCTTGACTTGGGTTTCACCATGTACTCCACCAATACCTGATGGAACTCTAAACTCTTCTAACACTCTGATCATCTGATCAGTTATCACAAACAAAATGAAAATTCTAGAGCTAGACACAAGCCTTACCGATTGTTTAGCCTAGGTTTCAAATCCTATAGACAAGTAACTGAAGAAGCAATATGATAATAATTTGATTAAAGCCCAAAGCAGTAGCACAGTTTGGTCAAAATTTCAGGTTCTTGTCTCCCAAGCCTAGGGATCTATTCATTTTATCACCCTGCATGATGTTCATTTGGCTCAAACCAAACAAGTAATCCAATGGAATATGTAATACCCAGTGGCTATAGAAAAACACTGGAAAATTAGATCTATTAGATCTGCAGCTCACAAAAATTTCACTGGACAAAAGCATGCATGTACAGTGTTTCTAAAGGAGTAGTAATTATAATGGAGTATGACCAATGGCCAGTTAAAGGTTTTTTTTTTTAAAGATTTTATTTATTTATTTGACAGGCAGAGATCACAAGTAGGCAGAGAGGCAGGCAGAGAGAGAGGAAGAAGCAGGCTCCCTGCTGAGCAGAGAGCCCGATGTGGGGCTCAATCCCAGGACCCCAGGATCATGACCTGAGCCGAAGGCAGCAGCTTTAACCCACTGAGCCACCCAGGCGCCCATGGCCAGTTAAAGTCTTAAAGTACCTTGGTTTCCATATACATTTAGAGAAATCTTTAAAAATAGTCCAGGATCACCTTCAATACAAATTCTTATGAAAAAGGACCACTTGCCTATCTCAGCATTCTTTAAGTAGCAGCGGAGACTGCAATAGTAAACACAGAGGTGGGAAGACAAAAAACAACTCCATGAGATCAGGATGATTTAAAACTCTCAGGCAGGAATCCTTGGCAGTTTGTGTTCTCACTACAGGCATCACGTGGCATTTTTATCCCCAGTATTCTGGATACCATTTTAGGACTGAATTTCAATAAACAATTGCTCAGAGATGTTTAGTTCATCTTTGTAATTTATTATTATAGCGATGCAAAAGATGAGAGATTATGTACTTTCATCAATAGAAGGTGTTAGGTGTCAAATTACATAAAATATTAATTTGAAAATCACTTGCCCACTTCAATTGGTAAATAGACAAGATAAATTCCAGGGCCAGGCATTAAGTTCTATGAGCTGTTTATATGGTCACACTCTGCAAAAACAAAACAAAACAGAAAAAAAAAACTTGGAACAAAAGGCAAGAGATGTTTACAAAATCTCCTTTAATACTGACTGTGTGTATGATTCTGGTGAACAACCAGAAAGAGGTTTCTAAGGCAGCCAAACCATATTTAGTTTCCAAAAACACATTTGTTTTGAATTAAGAGTGCACTTTACTTAATGAAGTGACCTAATTTTAGTAAAGTTAAAAAAAAATTAAGGTAGGACATTTTAAAAATTGGAATCAGATTAAATTAAAATATCTTGAAAAGATGAATAAAAATCTTTCTAGTAGATTAAAGATACACTTTTTGTTAGGCTGCAGAGGTGTATGGGAATGTGCAAGTTTTTGGAAACTCAGTGCATCTTGCTTTAAAAAATGTGTTACATTTTATGTTAACTAACTGGAATTTAAATAAAAACTTGAAAAATATTTATGGAAAACACCATTTCTAATAGTTACTGTCTAATTTCAAATAAATTAAAATTCTGCAAGAAAAACAAAAGTTCTTATCACCCTTCCACAACATAGTAACTTTATGCTACCTATGGTTCTCATACACAGAGAGTAACTCTAGTGAGGAGGTCATTATGAGAATTAAGAGTAAAAAAGCTTTATAATCTGTCAGATCAATACTGTTTTCTTCTTGAAGAACACTGAAAACTTTCACCACGACGGTAATTGTTTGAGAAAAGCTTAGAAACACCCAGTGAAACCAAAAATGTTCAGTATTCTAATGTTTATAAATAACTTTTTTTTCAAAGTAAATATATGTATATTTTGGGAGAAAACAGACATCACTCATATCTCTCCCCATAAAAATAGGAATGCTTAACCTATCAGCCTGTTGCATTTGAGACATTAAAATGAAAAATGACATCTACACCCATTAATATCTTCAATGTATAAACAGCACAGCATGACACATTCTTGAGAGCTGAAGGCTACAAAATCTCTCTGAAACATAAATAACAAAGCACTCAGAAGCATATTTGATGTTGATATTCATCTCTGAGAAAAACACTGCTGCCTAGGCTTCTTATGAAAATAGATGCAGCCCAAATGGATCTCCTGTAATTGGTTTCAGATAGCGAGGTCAGAAGAAATATGATACAAGAAACGATTATGTGGAACAGGCAAAACAAGAATGTTTACACAGGCACTCCCTAGTTATACTGACAAGGGGTGTATACTTTGCAGATAACCAGAACCAAAAAAAAAAAAAAAAAAAAAAAAATTGCCAGCAGGACATTCAGAATTTTGCTCCTCATACTCACATGTTTTAACCTTTAATTTATAATGTCTTTAACATGTTACTTTGAATACTGAACATAAAAATAAGTTTTCAAACAGAATTTCATTGTCTAATTATTTTCCCAAGTATGGTTGATAAAAAGCGTATTCGGATCCTTCCACAAAGGATATGAATTCCTATTCTGTTTGGCTTTTCTCCGCATTATGTTCCCACTAAAGAGAATATACTGATAAATGTAATCTGAAGTCTCATAATGCTATTTAATAGAAGAAAATTAATCATCTAATTGTCAGATCCTATTTTCAAACAGCAATCTATCAGAGTGAAATTATGCATCTGTAGCTATTGACCTTTCATTTTATCACGGCTGATCCATAATTAGACTAAGTTTGTTGGGAAAAAAACCTAATTGCTAAAAAATATTTTTTTACAATAATTTTTTTTTTGTTGTTGTTGTTCCACAGTATATTTTACATAAAGTTAAAGAATAAATGTGTGGATATATTGTGTTCACAGCGTGGACTACTAGGAGAGTCAAACTGAGAAGCTAAGATCTTTTACTTCATGATACTATGATAAGAGTGAGTAATTCATTAAAAGTATCCCATTTACCAACCAAATGTCAGACTGTTTGGCTCAGCATTCATGATGTAAGTTCAAAGGAAGGCAACAGAGGTACTGAATAAGTGATGGAACGGATTCTTAAGTCATCCTCAGAAGTTCTAACAAAATTCTCAAGGTTCAGATACAAACCCAATATTCAGTATCTTTCAGGATGGCTCCAAACTCCCAGATAAGCGCAGAGACACTTCCACAAAATAAGCCTGTGAATTAATGGTAACTAATGGCTAAGACAGGTTTTATTTTTTCAGGTCTAGAATCATATATTCAGTTTAATGGGATGAACACATTCTCTTCCTTAGAGCTGGCATTCCATGGGCTACAGTAAATAATACTATGCAGCCTGGTATTCATATTTTTATTTTCTTTCTTATTCTGTTGCTAATAATAATGAATTGCTACTAGAACCCATAAAGAACATTAAAATAATCTATAGCAATATAAATGCAATTCCTGTTCACAAATTAAGGAATTCTGTCTAACTTCAAAAGTCCCAAGTATGAAAGGTAAAGAGGAATTGGAACTAATTTTATTAAAATTATTAAAATTGAGATTTTTACAATATTTCTTTATTATGGTACATGTTCCAGGAACTACAATGGTTTATGGGCATTCTCTCAGTTATTTTTTTTCTGCTATAAAATATTTTATTATTTTTCCAAACATATTTTGGATTTAGTTTTTATTTCTCACATACTCACAGTTGCTTTTTTCCCTCATTATGAAGTCAATAACCATCTTTAGTTTGGATATGAACTGAAGGCCTATTACAGCTACACTGTTATACTGTCAACCAGCACACTAGATACTAACTGAAAATACATGCTACTAAATTATAGTATAATATCTGAAAGTAAACAATTATTTGAATCCTGTATTCTGGATTTCCTCCTCAATTTAATAATAAAATTGCAAAAGAAGTAGAACTTAGGAAAGTATTTGCAAGAATAAAATATATAAAAAATTACTTGTCATTAAAATTTTTTTTACAAGTTTGTTCTATGTACCAAGCAAAGAACTAAGCACTACACATTTGTGGAAGGAGGTAGGTGATGCGACATTGTTTTTATCTTCAAAGATTTTGCATCTAATGAGAAACATTTGGTTTAAAGTCAAAAGGTCATAAAAATGTTTTTAAAACATTTCAGGGGTTCATAAGTTGAAGAAATTATTTTCAGTTGGGAAGCTCACATAAATTTTTATGGGGATATAAACTGGGATGAACTTACAGACAAATAGTTCATCTTGTAAAGGTGAGAGAACATGGCCACACCAAGTAGAGGCAAAGAATATGTGGGATCATACACATTGAAGAGTAACTAATCTTGGGTAAAGCATGTGCTTAGTTTAGGAGCTAGTTACACATCATGGGAAAGTGGGTTGGAGCTAATTAATGGACATAACTCAACACTCAATGGAAAAAAGTCTCCATATTATTTAGAAGGTAAAGGCAGATGTTGCTAAATCTGCAAACGATGAGATAAGCCTGACAATATTGAGGTCCTGTTGTGAAGGGCACATGAGAAGTGATGGAGAGAATGAGGAAAGATAAAAGCATGAGGCAGAAAGACCAGCTAAAAGGGACATGCAACTGTCCAAATGTGAGTAACAAGAACTCCTTTAATTAAAATTGAGCATCACAAGAGGTCCTGTCAAAGTGGAATGGCAGAACTTAGTAACTGGGCATGGAGTAAGGGCTTCTGGGAAGGGGTAAATGATGACTTCAAAATTTTAAGTCAAGAGTAACTGAGAATAGCTATTCCACTGCTGGAAATGGGGAACTTAGATTAAAAACCACAGGCTTTAGAGAAAATATGATGCTGTTTACCTGATGGCAGGATAACCGGAAGATTTCTTTAGTATATACCAATAACACAGAACTCTAGGTTCAGAGTGACTGGGCTGCAAACAGATACCCCAAAGTAAGAGATTAGACAGCATTTGGGACAAAGGGAAGTATTAGATTGCCGGTGAAGAGTAAAAAGAGGGGGAGGATCTAGACTTGGAGAACATCTACATTTTGTTTAGAGGTGAGAAAGCATAAAGGAAAACAATGCACGGCAACAGAAGTGGAAAGACTTCTAGAAAATGTTGAACATGGAATAACCATGTGACTCAGAGATTCCACTCCTAGGTATATACCCAAGAGAAATGAAGACATATGTCCACACAAACGGTTGAACATGAATGTTCATAGCAACTTTACTCTTAATAACCAAAAGATGGAAACAGCCCACATGTCCATCAACTGATGAATGGATAAAGAAAATGTGGTCTATCCATATTATAGACTATTACTCAGCCATAAAATGGAATGAAATATTGACAGATTCCATAACATGGATGAACCTTGAGAACATTATGCTAAGTGAAAGAAGTCAGTTACAAAGACCACACATTGCACGAATCACTTATATGAAATGGTCAGAAAAGGCAACACCGTAGAGACAAAATTGATGAGCGGCTGCCAGAAGCTAGAGGGAGGAGATAAAGCACATTGACCGCTAATGAGTAAGGGGTTTCTTTTTAGGGGGGTGTGAAAATATTTGGGAATCAGATACTGGTAATGGTTGCACAACGTTGTGAATGTACTAAAACCCAGTGAATATATAATTTAAAAGAATAAATTTTATAGTATGTAAATTACACCTCACTAAAACTTATATATTTAAATAAAAGAATTATGTTAATTATATCTCAATAAAACTGGGAAAAATAGAAAATAGTAAAAACAAAAACAAAAAAAAACAAAAACAAAAATAAAACTCAAAAAAGAATTATGAAGGGAGAAGCTGAATGGTTCTCAAACCCCAAAACTCAGACGCTAAGGATTAATGAAAGATCTTGTTGATCTGATAATTTGCATGTGACCTATAGGACAGCAGTTCCCATAGGATACTGAAGTATAAATTAGGCTGCAGGGAATTAGAGGGGAAAACACGCCCACGAGTGCAAACAATTCTTTTGATAAGTGCTGCAAAGACCAAAATAAAAGGGAACCCTATAGTTTGAGAGGTTGTGCGTGTTTGTGTGTTTTAAAGACAGTTTGCTAATAAGCTACGAGGGAGAAACAGAAGCTGTAAGAAGAGAACTGGAAACAGAAGCTGTAAGAAGTCACTGGAGGGGCTGTCAAGGGGCAAACCAAGGAGCAGGAGCAGGTGACAGCCCCGTGGGGAGAAGGAACACATCCTCCTCTGAGACAAGCTGAAGAGCAGGGAGGGCAGGTGACTTTGCCAGGCAGAGGTAGGAAGAGAAAAGAGTTCACGCTAAATAGTCTCAATTAATTCAGACAATAAGAAAGGGCAGTTATATACTGAGAAGGAGAGAAAGACTGGAATTGCTGAGGAAACAAAACTGAGAAAGCTCTGTTCTCTCCCATGGCTCTGAGAAAAATACAGCTGGTAGAGTAAAGACTGGCATTTAAAACGTTGTTAGAGAAGGAAATGTACTTCCACAGACACTGATGACATACAGATATACGGAGGTCTTCTGAAATGTTGCCTCCATAACGAAATACAGAACTACTTACTTTTCCAGTGCTCTAATTTGGGATCATCACTACTCGGAGTCTTTTTATACTTTTAACGTGGCCACGGGGCCTGGCACCTCCAATTATATCAAGTAGAAGCTGAAGAGTCACTTACAATATGTGCTATGTTGTTGCGCATTCTGAGGACTGGTTGTGTTTAGTTTTTAAAAGACAGCAAAATAAAATACATCTGTGATGCTGATACCACTGGGACCATGGACTACTGAAAAGTTTCTCTTTGCAACTGGGAGAGAAATATGATGTCATGGTATTGACTAGATTTCAGAAGACATTCTTTGGCCTTTTATTAGTTGATAAACTTGGACTACCTAATCACACTGGGCATTCATTTCCTGGTCTATTAGATGCAATTAATAATATTGACTTTTGCCCATAGGTGATTTGTGAAATCAGAGAAGATAATGCATTTGAAGGTATTTTAAAAACTAAAGTAATATTATTTCAAGTGAAGACTTTTGAAATTATGTAATTCCTCCGGTGGAGATTAGTTCTTCTATGTGTATTTACTGGTCAGTGGAGGCTGCCTACTGATTTTTCGTTTCATAAAGATTACTCAGTAGGTACGTGCATTTTAACCAACAGGCCTGGCATATAGTAATTCCTGAAAGTTTACCTCAATATTTAGTTCTCCTATTCAGTAGAAAAATATCCCACTGGGTAGGAAAAATATTTAACAGTTCCATGCTCTATCATATTTTGCAAAGTTGTATTTTAACCTCTGCCGAGGCTGAAAGGATTTTTATCTTTGCAGATAAGCTGGTGAGCTACACCCCTCCCCCTCCCAGATCCACTTCACCACTGCTATGGGATCACCTGGCCTCAAGGATCTTTTAAAATGGCAGGAAAGATAAAAATATATTCAATATAACCACACTGCAATGCAGAAATGTGCTGCACGCCGTTAAAGGGTACAAAAAATGGCTATAGGGGTTCAGCAAAGACAAAAAGGGAAAACGAGATTTAATGCTTGGTCAGTGCTCATTATCTGCCAGCTATCATTCTAAATCCTTGCACATACTATCTCATTTCATCCTCAAAACAACCTCCTTTCTTACAGAAGTGTAAACTGCAGCTCAGAGCAGTTGGTTATATGCTCAAACCGGTTCACGTACTCTTGAAATGGTGTCAGAGATCTGAATGACCATCTGGCTACCTTTGAAGCTAACGGCCTTTCCACAAGGGGTAGTGAGGAAGAGTGTATCATTAAAGAGACTTTTGTTTGATAAAACAGATATATGTAAAAAAAAAAGCATAAGGAGGACAAAATGAATTTGCGTCATTAACAACATTGCTAGTTAGGTCAACTAGAACAACAAAGAATTCCAAGATCCTATTCATGTTGGGTTTTTTTTTCCCCCTTATTCTTCATGAGGAGAACTAGACATTCAAGCTTACATACTAAAGGCAAATTCACTGTCCTTAAAAGACAGTGTTTTTGAAGTTATTAAACACTTGATTCATGATAGCGGTTACAAACAAAAAACTAGTATTAAAGTGAAAACATTTCAGTAACCATCTTCTATCCAACCAGACACAAAACAGTAACATCTGCTAACAGGCATTAAATAATCTATACTATGTTCTGTTGGATTTAAAAGTAGGATTGCCAGATAAAATAGGGGATGCCCAGTTAAATTTGAAGTTATTTGTATTTTTACTTGTTAAATTTCACAATTCTAGTCACAAAAGTCTTTCAGAATATGTTGCCAATACATGGGTGTTTTTTGTTTTTTTTTTTAATATGGAGTGTTTTAAACTTAAAGGTGTTTTTTTTTTTTTTGGAGAAAGAGAGTAAGTATGTGTGGGAGTGTTGGGGCGGGGGCAGGCATTGGTAGTGGGAGACAGAGAATGTTAAGCACTCTTAAGCAGTCTCTATGCTGGGTGTGGGACTCTATCTCACAACCTTGAGATCATAACCTGAGCTGAAATCAAGAGTTGGATGCTTGACTGAGTCACCTAGGCGCCCCTAAAGGTAAATTCTATTCATTTCAACAGTGGAAATCTTTTTTCAGTCCTAGTGAGTAAATGATGTCATCTTAGCCATATTTTATATGTGAGTCAGGGAGTGACTAGGGGGCTTGGGCTGCTTTCCTGTGAGAAGGAATGTTCATGTGGCCACAAATGCATGGTGAAAGGTGGGGGTAGGCCACCCCAAAGGAAAAGTAAGTGCATCAGTTTTTGGACAAGCCAGACCAAGAAAAGCAGAGGGGGAGTTTCTTTTAGAGTTCATATTCTACCCTCCTGTAATTGAGACACAGATGAGAAAAATGCAAAACTCTGGCTCTCTATTCACCCTCCCTTCAGCAAGGATGAGGCTCAGTAGCCAGGAACCCTGAGGCAAAGATTATGACCCTGCTTGGCACAGAGGGAAGGAAATGCTAGAGCGGATCTTAAGGAAAGAGCCTTGAGGCAGAGAGGCTCTGCCTACTTAACCCAGAAGCTAACTAGGCCAGTCCCAGAGGAGGAGGAGATAGTGAGAACAAAACCACCTGAGAAGGGAGAGGCCTTGATTAGTTCAGGTACAGACACAATGGACTGAGAACCAGTAAAGGAAAGCCCTTAAAGCTAAAATTAGAGTGTTCTTAGAAACAAAATGGCAGAGTAGCCAAAGAGGCCTCAGAAATTCCAAATTCTAAACCCAGAGCCCTTCTGGGTTTCTAAATGACCTCATGCCCATCAGTGATGAGCTTTGAATACCTTCCTTCTTCCCAAGCAGTTTATAATTTACTAGTTCAGGGCAATCTAAAGAGAAAAACATAAAACTCAGAAGAAAATTGATAAACAACTGCTGATTCGACACTGCATTACTCAAAACATACCGAATGAGTGGAAGAAGTAATACATTTATAGTAAGATCACAGAACTTTGTTTTTAGGCTATGTTATTCACAGTGTAAATTATGAAGCACATGTATGCCTGTGTAATATAGTTTGAAGCTAATTCCCAAAGATTTGATTTTAGAGATCTTGGACAAACTCCCCTGACAGAGCAGCCCAGGGCGTTTCCATTTTGTGGTCCAGTTATCAGAGTCCAGGTCAGGTTATCTCCAGCATATGAAGTGGCAGATTGTGGCAATTACGTATAAGGTACAACCAAGTATTCTTTTGAATAAAATAAAATGTAAACTAATGGTGGTAGTAAGCATCACCTTAGTACATCAAGAGCTATGCTTCTAGGTAATTTTTATGGAGTCTTCTGGGCTTTTGCCCTAAAAATCTTCTTAAGCTCTGAGTTTTTAAAATGTAACTCTATCAAAAAAGTTAAAATATTTTTCAGATTTAAAAATCATTCCTGGGGCGCCTGGCTGGCTCAGTGGTTAAAGCCTCTGCTTTCGGCTCAGGTCATGATCCCAGGGTTCCTGGGATCGAGCCCCGCATCGGGCTCTCTGCTCAGCAGGGAGCCTGCTCCACCCCCCCACCCCCCCACCCCCGCCTGCCTCTCTGCCTACTTGGGATCCGTCTGTCAAATAAATAAATAAAAATTTTAAAAAATCATTCCTTATATTTAATTCTCTATAATATGACTCTTAGAAAATATGTAATAAATAAAAAATTATAATAGCCACTCAGAAAACAGTGTGCCTGAGGAGGAATCAACAGTTTAAGAAGTAGACGATAGGAGGGCCCAGAAAGGACTTTTGTCTTGATAAGAAACGAAGTTCCTAGTGGTGACTATCCCTTTACTATTTCATTTTTCACTCTTTATTTAGCTTATTTCCTTTACCACCATGAGACCTAAGACTAGAAAGAAACTAAAAAAAAAAGTTTCTCCCTTCCTTGTCAGTTCTTCTAATAACTGGTGGTCCATGGCCCACTTATTTATTTCCTTCTGCTATAAAATGCTTTATTGTTTCCATCCGGTCCATGACTTGGGGGAGGACTCTGAGGTGGTTAAAAAGCTGTGTGGGGGCTGCCGGGAGAGGCTGAGCCACAAGCTGAGGCACCAGGGGGATGCCAGAGGGGCCCCTTAAAGGCTCCTGGGCTTCAGAAGCACCTAGTCAAGCTTGAGAATAAGCCTTTCTCTTTTTTTTTTTTTTTTTTGAAGATTTTATTTATTTATTTATTTATATATTTCGAGTGCACACTGGGGGATGGGGCAGAGGGAGAGAGAGAGAAAAGCAGACTCCACGCTGAGCAGGAGTCCCTGAGCGAAAATCAAGAGTCTAACGCTTAACTGACTGAGCCACCCATGTGCCCCTGATGGTGAGCCTCTTGAGGAGTATCTCCCCAGCCCAACCTGGGGAGGCCCACTTTTTGAAGATATACATAAAATCCAACTCCCGGGAGTAAGTCTGTACATCCTGCATTAGCACAAGTGACATTTTTATTTAAAAAACTCAAGTCATCTGATACTTCTACTTGTTAGGTGGGTATGCTCATTTACCCTTAGTGTCTAGCACTATAAGCTCCTTAAGGACTATATACTTGTTTCTAAAGAATCTCTATGTCCCCAAGAATGTGCAACACAGTAGCCTGCACCTATGGACCCAAAAGATACTTATTGAAAATTGTTTCTTTTTAGACATTTCTCAACTTGTAAAACACACGGAGAGTTTAGCTGGTTCCGGATATTTGAGGTGTAACTTGCACGCTACCAGAGGAAACTTAGCATTTCCTCTAGGAATAGTCACTGTGCCCACTTGCACATGCTAAGTGCTCTTTGACCTTTACACTGATGACTCTGGAGGATACACTGGTGATCTACCATGACACAGAAATTAACATAAATAAGCTATCTTTCCCTTTATTGAGTCATATTAAAATTTTTTATCCATGGCTTTTCTACAGTGTATTATCTCTTTCATTAATTTTTTTTAATAGTCACAATCCAAAAATTACTACCAATTGTCAGAAAAGCTTTGCCTCATTTTCTTCAGTTAGAATCTTTCAATTATTTTAGGCATTGGCCTAGAAAAATAATTCAACGTGTGGATATTGTCATTATTCAGTTTAAGAATTTGTTTACTAAAAATGGAAATATTTTTCAAACTTTTGCAGATTCAGTTATATACAAAATTGGTTTTATTAAGACATTTTTAATATTTACTAATACCTATATATACCTAAAGACATACTATATGTGAAAAAATAACTTATTTAGGCAAAGGCAATATAGTTGTTTTGAATTAAAAATGAGAAAAATTCAAATTCACCAAAGCACATACTAGTTTCAATTCTTAAAAAACTCTTCTTCATTTAGCGTAATTCCCTTCCAATAGATATTCACACTTTTTTAGTTTTTGCAATTAGCAGTAACACTGCAATGAACCTCCTTGTAATTCTGCCTTGCAATTCTTTCAAAAGTTTAATTTTGTGGTCAAGCCATCTTCAGATATTGCATTTTGGCACACATTACCATAATGCTTCCCCAGAATGGCTGTATCCATTTGCAATCCCACCAGTGGATAAGATTGCCTATTCCACAAGACTCAAAAATACTGTCCATTATCGCTCCCGTTTAGTCTTTTTTACAAACAGGCAAAACTATTTCATTTCAATTTGCTTTTCTTCCCTTATTAGAAATCAATATTTTAAAAAAACATACATCTACAAAATGTAGGTATTTTTGTATTCTCACTTAAAATTAGTGGATTGGATGAGCCCTTGTAGCTGATATCTCACTCATTCAACTGATATTTTCCCCCAGTTTTTTAAGATACAATGGACATACAGCACTGTATCAGTTTAAGCTGTATAACATAATGACTTGAATCATATATACTATAAAATGATTATCACGATCAGTTTAGTTAACATCTATCACTTCACAGAGATACAAAAAAAAGGAAACAGTTTTTCTCCTTCTGATGAGAACACTTAGGATTTACTCTCTTCACAACTTTCAAACTGAAAGTTTGAACTTTTTGATCACCTTCATTCAATCCTCCCATCCCCAGTCCCTGGTAATCTGATCTCCTTTTTTGAGTTTGGTTGTTTTAATTTTTTTTAGATTCCACATATAAGTGAGTTCTTGACTTACTCCACTTAGTATAATCTCAAGGTTCAACCACATTGTTGCAAATAGCAGGAGGATTTCCTTTTTTTTTTTTTTTTAATTTTCAATGGCTGAATCATGTTGCATTTCAACTAACATTTTTAAAGCCCTTACTCTTCGTTAGTTAGATACCAGAGATGTAAATGTGGGCAAGACAGGCAATGTTCCTGTCCTCTCAGAGTTTGCAATTTAATCACTAACAAGGAAACAATTATCAAATAGTGTTGTTTGTAGCCTTTTTTTTTTTTTTTTTTTTTTAATGTTGCATCATGACAGAGGTCACTAAACTTTGTTGGTCGTGTTCTGACTTTAAAACTAATTATCCATGGTATGGCACATGATAATAGTGTGAGGAAGAACTCTTCATTAAAAAATATAAAAATTCTACATAGGGTGAACTCCATGTGGCTGATAATTAGGAAGGAGGATTATATTTTGAATCATAAAAAGGTAATGTCATTGTATTCCAGAAGCATTTTTTTTTTTTTTGTAAGGTAAGAGATAAAACTTTTAGAAAGCAAATAACCCATAGGATTGGTAAGGATCTAGTTACCTTATCCTGTGATGGAGAGTATGCTAGTTTCTTTCAAAAGTGGTTTCCGTTTTTTAACCCATAAAGCTTCTGCCCAAAGGAATAGCTGTTTCACCATACATTTTTAAGAAAAATGCTTTCCAATTTAATGTTTCTCCTCTTTAAATTAATCATCTGGCTTGTAATCAGAAAGGAAGCATATGAAAGAATGCTTATTGAAAGATGGATAGTTAAACTGGAAATTAAAACTTTATTTCTCCGGGTCACACGGGGAAGATGCTTTGCAATCTTGGAGAAATCCCAGTCGGCCTTCGCTCAAAATGGCACTCTTCTCCCAATGTCTCAAAAGATATTAAGCCTCTCATAGAAGGGGGATTTTGTTGCCCCCCGCAAAGGCTTCTTATGATTGCAGAATGATCTATTTAAGAACTGCACACTTTCTCATGGAGGACACATTTTGGCACTCTCTTGTAATTATCTTCATTTACATAACTGGCACCTAACAGGCCACTCAGCAGAGTGGAACAATAAGCCGTGCTTGCTCTGATCATCTTTATGTTGAAGTTAAGCCATTACACTGAATCCTGAGACATGCTATTGTGAGGTCCCCTGGCATTTCCACTGCTATCATTCGTCTGTTGTTATAGGAGAATGTTCACTGCCAGAATCCTCTGGCAGAAACTCAATTTCTGAGTCCAATACTAATTCATTACAAAGTCTGCAACAGCTGGGACACTGGTATACACAAATGAGGCATTCTGAAATTTGAGGACAAATCCAAAATACACACTCAGGACCTTCCTTGTGATTCCACAGCCATGGAAATAGCTGTTTAAAAAAAAAAAAAAAGGATCCTGTCAACATCTCACCCTGCCAACACCAAATTAGACCCTTGCGATTTGAGCCTCTATGGTAGTGCCACCTCCCTGCTCTTCTTTTATTAAGAACTGTTTTAAAGGTCTCAGCTTTGTCATGCTTAACAGGCCTTGGAAACATGGGGCTGAGACATGCAACGTAGAGGATACTGGAAAGGACTCCTTGAGTACACCTATCCAAAGGACAGCCACCATTCTGTGAAATAAAAAGGTGCTCCAAAGGTGACTTGGATAATAGGCACCAGGGAAGAACTGTGGGCAGAGCAGAAGCACAGAACAAAGTAAGAAGGGTGACAGCGATTGGAAACAATGACAAAGAGCAAGAGAATATCTTAAGATTCTTTTGTTTTTAACGGCTATTTAAGCATGATATCAGGTTAACGACCAAAGTGGTAAACACTACCAAATTTTCGCTTCCTCACAACTCACTAGACTCTTTGGGTTAAAATGATGGTCCTGTTATATAGAACTCTTAGAAAGCTATCTTTATTACACTGTGGTACGTGTATAACAGTTCACAGACATGTGTCGTTTCCGCTAAGTTAATCAATTTCTACTTGAGAAAAAGATATAAATAATTCCTATCCAAGGAAAATGAAGACATTAAAATTTCACAAATTTCACTGAATATTATCTAATGTACATTTAATTTACAAATATTACATGAAGTATTGATCTTTGTATAAAAATTGAAATAATAATTCAAAATACACTTTCAAATTTCTTTTGTAATTCTATATACACTAGTATGAAAAAGAAAAAACAATACATACAGACATACAAACATAACAGAGGTTCTTTCCATGGGTTACCTGAAAGTCTTTTTTAAAGTCCACTAAAATGGTAAAATTTGTACACAGGTGTGGCCACAATGCCATAAATATATTCATATATTAGAAATAGGAAATCGTTTGTCATTTGTTATATGCCCTTTGTTGACGATCTATAAGAAAAGGTAATTTAACACTGACTATTCCAACAAACATTTGAACAAAAAAACTCTTACATCGGATTCTAAAATTTAGGACTCTTTAGTTGAACTTTACCCGTAAGCAGGAATGGTTTGCTCTGCAGATTTATGTTTAAATTGGACTGCAGAAAGACTGAGAAAAATACTGAAAAACAAGCACTTCATACAAAAATTTTGTTATGAAAACTGCAAATCATGCTAAATTCTCATTTCAATTCACTAAGGACATCTACTATAATAGTTCCCTCCCCAGATGGTCACACAGAATCACACAGGAGGCTATTTTATAAAGAGAAAATCTTAGACTCCACTCCTAAAGATTCTCATTTAATTAGGTTTGAGGTGGGATCTGAGAATGTCAATTTTTTAAAAGCTCCCTAAGTGATTCTTGATGACTAGCCAAATCTGAGGACTACTGCTCTTCCAGGTAAAATTTTGATAACCTTAGTAATTGTAGTATAACTATTACTACCATTATTATTCAATATAATGATATCATAATGCATTACACAAGGCATGGGAAATGAGAAGACATCCCCTAACCATTCACTGGTTCCATTTCCACCATATTTTACTCATTACTGACAGTACTATGGCAGAATCAAACATTTTAAAGCTTAAAAAAAAAAAAAAGACTTGGAAAATGTTACATTAAATCCCTTCGTGCTGTACTATGGAAGTAGACCTAGAGAAGTTGAGTAATTTACCGAAGTCATGAAGTTTTTAAATAGTATTAGACTCTAAGCATTCCAGGTTTTTCTTTTATTTTTCTCACTCTACCACCAATTTTAAAGGTGTACACATAAAAATAAAATTAAGACTTTTAAATAATTCAGATTATCCTCTATTCCCTTCAGTTCCCAGCAGATGACATCCCTTCTTCCAAATCCTATTCCTTATCCACTCCACTCTCCCTGGAGAACCCTATCAGAAAGCCCTGGGAAAGCCTTGGGCTGACTCTCCTCATTCATGCTTTAAGAAACTTCTCCCTGTGCTTCCATGGGAATTATTGTACGGAGCCACTTCTATCTGACTCCCCTACTGTCAGGTCCAGAGGGCATCAGAGATTTGGACTCAAGCAAAAGGATTCAGACTCTATTAGTATTATTTTAGTTACATTATAGTTAAAAAAGCTTTTGAGAGTTGGTGTGAGATCATATACAACATTGTTTCTATGGGAACAGGAATTCCTGTTTCTAAACAACAGGCTCAGAAATGGTTGTGTGCAATAAAACCTATTAGTAAGTTGGGGACAGCCCGTTAGTTCATCTTAGTTAATGAAAGCATTCATAAACACGCTTCTCACATATTAAAGCCTGTGCCTTTCTGTTCACTTTGAAAAGGTCTTGCAATAATGCAGATTGGAGAAGCCCATAAACAGGCAACAGAACATGGTTTCAAACAAGTATGAAGCCAATGATGACTTATACTGAAAAAGACAAACAGACCTGTGCAACTGAAGCAAATAATTCATTATATGTCAATAAAAATACTTTATAATAAATAAATAAAATAAAATAAAAAAGAAAAGGAAAAAACCAAGAATACCCAAATTCAAACAAAATCAAATTCTTAAGCTATAATAGAACAATTTCTAGGCAACAAATTAATAAATAATATATCATTAGCATTTAACTGTAATTTATTCTGCTAGTTTACCATTTACTTTTTGTTGTTGTTTTTAAAGGGTTGATTTGTAGGGAGCAAAAATAGTGCTTTATGCTATACTACTGAAAATTACTGAAAGGACTGATTATAAAAATACAACATATGCAAAGCAAATGTTTATGCACCATAAAATTTTAGCTATTAAACATAACCTCAGATTTACAGAAAAGGATAGTTTACTTTCATGAGAAAATAATGTAAGCAAAAGTTGGAAATACCACAGTGGAATATTCTTCTTTAATGTTACTAATGAATTATGAATTTAATGTACCATTAGTAAGAACAAATTTTTATTTTGTAGCATAACTGTCTAGCCATCAACCCCTGAAGTTTAACTTCTCCTCTATTGCATTCTAGTATATGTCCTAAGGCAAGTTTTCTGATAAATTCTCCTCTAAAGATCTGGCTGGTCTTTGGTTCTCCACTGAATTTATCCCCCACCCCCGCCCCCACATACTCATTGATGCAAGAGCTTTCTGTAGCAGGATTCTTTCTTTGATTCATATCTTTTTTCATTGCACTAGCACACAACCAGTTTGTATCAAGAGACATAGAGAAATGTCAGTATGTATTTTTTAAAGTGCCCTTTATTCTATCTTTATATCCATTTGGTTCAAAAGATTATACATTTGTCTATGGAAACTCTTAACTTGAGGAAAAGTTTGAAATTATTAAATCAACCTTGTAAGTTATGAATATGCAGAATGAGCGCTTTCACAGAGGCAAAAGTTAAGTCTGAACTACATTATTGTTCCTATCTTTTTCTTATCATCCTATTTTCATTTGCCATCCACTTCTAGCCCATTTCTTCTGCTTTTCTTTACCAAGCTTTAAACTTGTCATAGTCATACAGACACTAACTGGATGGAACAGATATTGGCTTTTATTAATTTAGTTATAAAAACAGAGTAACACATTGATGATAAAAAATGAAAACCCAATGTCTTCATCAATAACCACCACAGTTTAATTGCATTGAGGTAAAAATTCTGTTTCAACTCATTCAGTGGGTCTTGTTGGAACACTTTTTTCTTTTTCAAGGACTTTATTTATTTATTTATTTGAAAGAGAGACAGTGTGTGTGTATTTGTGTGCACGTGTGCGCGCGCAGGCACAGTGTGGAGGGATAGAGGCAGACAGACAAACAGACTGTGCTCAACGGGGAGCCTGATGTGAGGCTCTATCCCAGGACTCTGAAACCACTACCTGAGCTGAAATCAAGAGTCTGACGCTCAACCAGCTGAGCTACCCAGGCACCCCATACTGGAGCGTTTTAAATGTCAAAGTTTAAAGTGGGACATAGCAACATAAATCTCACTTCCTACAAACCATGAGGATGATGTGGACAAAAATGAGAAGTGAGCTTCTCTTCCTCTGCTCATCTTTCAGATGTCCGTGTTTTCCAGTTCTCATCCATCTTTCTTTTTCTTACCACTCTATCCACTGGCTGCTATTCCTCAGCCTTCTTTGCATGCCTTGTTTGTCCTAAATATCTCAAAGTGTTTAAGTCTTCTCTTCTTCCCTTCCCTTTGATTCCCACTGTTCTCTTCTCTCATTCATTAGGAGCCCTTACTCAGATTCATGATTCTAAATACCATCGATATAGATGTGTATCACCAGTCCCTGTGACCTCCTTGAACTCAATGTCCATGTCTATTTGCCGTGATCATAATATTAGCCTCTGAAATAAGCATGTGAAGTTCAACAATTCATCAATTGTTACATACATTAACAAGCATCCCCCCCAAAAAAAGTACCCCAAAACAAAAACCAAATCAAAGCCATTTAAATAAATCCAACCAACCAACCAACCAACCAACTCGAGTTCTTTTTCTCAATCCAACAATTTGGAGAAATCCTAAATACTGCCATCATCCTTACTTCTTCTTTAACATCCCCCACATCAATCCATCAGCAAAATCCTTGTAATGCACCCAGACTTGGCAACCAGTCTATTGCAAGCTCCCATCATTTCTTTCCCACTCTATGTGGTTCTTCTCTTTTCTCTTTTCTACCCCCTTCCATACACTTTGTGCACAGCAGCCAAGGCTGTTTCTCTAGCCTTATAAAATTAGAACTTGATTATGTCATTCTCTACCAAAAAGCTCTTTAATGGCTCACATTTCTAAAACACGATTACAGGGTTAAAAGTGGGGGTGGGGTGGGGTCTCCCTACATTGCTTTCCTTGAGACTGCTTGGGTCCTAGAAGCCTTTCTTACTGCACAGATAAGCAGTGTGACAACTAATCCAAAGCATTTAAAGGCTGCATACTCTTGTATGGTTAGACCATAAGTTAGACCATAAGTTCTATGAGCTCACTGTACCTCACAGTTAGGTGCTAACAGAGAGTGGTTAAATGAAAGGCTGACTCTACTCTTTTGGACTAGATGATCCTTCTGTGAGGAAAATCACTATTTCTTCTTGCCCTTCCTTCCTTTTGCAGATTTGTCAAACCCCTAACTCAACATTCAGGATAAAGTTAAAATATCACCTTCTTTGCAAGTTTTCTGATCTTGCCAAGAAGAAGTTCTGTCTTATTATTTCAAAGTCCATCCACTATCTATCACATCTAAAACAGCACTTGAATTACTTAATAAAAAATGTCCTTTCTTTTTAATTAATTATTTAGCAAAATATGTGTGTGTGTTCCTAGGGTGAGAAATATGTCCTATTTAATCTTCAAAAAATAATTCTAACATTTTATTTCCAATAGTTCCTGGCATATAGCAGGCACTTACTCTTTTGTTAGATGAATACTAAATGTTAACCTTTGCGCTTAGGAGAAATGAATTAAGTTAAATCCATTTCTGGGACAGAGCCATCCAGTTGTGTACTCAATATACATTGCCTTCTACTTCCTTACTAAGAGAAACATGATTTGATTAGAGAAGGAAATGTGTCCTGGTGAAAACCATATTACTCTGTCTCCTGTAAAATTAGGGACTGCTATGGGACATAGTTCTAGTAGAGAAGACATTAGCAAAAGTCTGCAATAAACACAAAATATTTTATTTTGCAATAAATACAAAATATTTTAGGTTGTAATAAACACAAAATATTCTATGTAATATTTGATATTTAACTGGCATGGAAATATATGACAGGCCTGTCAATATTTTCCCAACCTTTCCCTTTGTCCATTATAGACATAACTCATCCATAGTAGCCGCTGAAGAGAGATGAACTTTAAGATCCTTATGAACAGAAAATTAATTGTAAGTGCATATCTCCAGGTGCATATAAGATAATATCTATTGCCATCTATGCCAGAGTAAAATTGGGAGAAATGGAGACCCCCCCCCCAAAAAAAAAAAGTTCCAACATGTTGGTAAAAGGCTTTTTGGTTTGGTTTTGGAAACACTTAGATAGCACAGAAATTTTTGTTGTGTTTTGAGAGCAATTATTCTAACTTCATCTATTTTTGAATCTCCAAATACTGCTAAAATAATTTATAAAAACCAATGCATAAATATGTATATAAATTAAACCTCTCTGCATTAAAATAATTGAAAGGAATGAGTGCAAAGAATCACAGAAAATAATGAAAAGCCTGACATTTTAAAGGTAATTCTGTTTCATTAATTTCAAGCACATATAGCAACTTGAGCACTTAAGCTAAGTGTTGCCAAGTAGAAATCCTGCTGACCTGCCTTAATTAACAGAAAAGAATAATTTGTAATTAGCACATTATTTATATGAGAATAAGTGCTCCTACATGAGTTTAAGTGTTTGAAAACAATTTGATTCCTCCCCCCCTATAATCTTGATATAATGAGTAACTTGTTTAATTAATCTAACATTTATTATATAAATTAGTGAGACGTTATTTCAAAAAATGAGAAAGAAAACAAAGGAGGATAGAGAAAGAACTGTGTTTGAGGACATGTGGATATGGAAACCTAAGGGCATGTTCTGAATTGATAAGCAACCAACTAATAGTTAAAATAGTTTATAATTAAAAGCAGTCAAATTAACTGTCCCGTCTAGAGATGTACTTTGAGTTCAGGTTGTTCTCATGACAAAAAACTCTGATGTCAAAGCTGGGTGAGGTCCTAAAGGGTTTTTTGTTTTGTTTTGTTTTAAATCCAATATCAAATGCTTTTAAACAAGTCATTTAATCTCTGTCTACCTGATAGGGAAAAGAGGGGGGTCACAAAGAGGTTATGATTATGTCCACATGATTCCAAACATCTGGATGAAACCTGAAAAATGTACCCATATATTGTATATATGGAAAACATCTGTCTATTTGCATAATTTGTTTCGCTTTCACCCAGATGCTTAGCACGTTGACACAACCTTCTTCTCCGTGACTCTTTTTCTCTTTTGGGTGCATGATGATGCAGCCCCTTCTCAAATATTTTCCTAGATTAAACCCCAAGTATGAAAGATGAAATGTGTTACAAACATTTCATATAACTTCTGTGGATTCTGCTTTTAAAAGTGAGTGGGGTATAGAGGAACTATTTATAAAATTGACATAGAGGGACAGAAATAACTTGTTATCGGCTTATTGTGGTATGTCAAGCTTTCACTTCACAAATGCTGCTGAGGGGATAATCTGCATGAATAAAGGTGAAAAGGCAGATAATATCATCATGGTTCAACATTCTTTTGAGAAATTTAAATTAAAGAAACTGACAATATTGTCAAGGTAAGTAGGACAAATAGAGAGAAAGAAGTAATTAAAGATTCTGAATAATTGCTTAAAATAATCAATATAATACTAATGTAGAGTATAGATTATGAGATTAAGAAAAGTAAATTGGAAAAATATAGAAATTGAATTGACTTTACAGATTACAGTAAGAAATGAACTCTGTGGCTTTTAAATTAACCTACTGAACAGAAAATTATCAAAATATATACTTGTATGAACTACATTAGCACTTTCAAAATCCTTTCCCAACATTTTATTTTCATGTACTCCCTAGCCATCACATTTGGGACTTGGATTTCTATAAATTGTATTGAATCTAAATCTGTCTTTATCCTTGGTTAGGGATAGACATATGGTCTTTTTTTAATGGATACCATTATTCATGTCCACAAATCCATAAACATATATTTTATTTGTATTTGCCCACCAGACAGAGAAGTGGCCATATTTTATCAAGGAACAAACAGGGAGCAGAAAAGAGTAAAGACATTTCTTAATGAAGCTCAGCCAGGAGAGTAAAATAATGTTAAAGCTTATATTGGAGCCAGATTGGAGAAACAAGTAAACAAATTTCATCAGTAGTTAAAGGTGAATTAATTTATTGTACTTTAACTTAAAAGAAAGACAAAATTCAGACAAAATAAATTATATTAAAATTCACACCAAAAGTAAGATCAGATATAATAAAAGTATCCTTGACGTTGACAGGGACTAATGTACAAAAATAGGCTATTTTTAACACTTTTACATCTAGGTATGTTACAAAAAAGGTCACGTCCATACCCCAAAATCAGGATCATTGATCTTAGCCTCGTATCATTAGTGTGGTTTATCCACTGTAATCCTTAGAAAGGACTGGTCTACTCTGAATATTTGGGTTTGCACAAATTTTCAATGACAGTAATATGCACATAAAAGAAAAGCTTTCAGATACATAGATGCTTCTGAGTTAACTTACTTTAGAAAAAATTAAACGAACGTGCTATTTTGTCATGTCAAATTTGCTGCCACTTGAACATTTACACTTAAAAAAAAATACTGACCGAAAAATGCGTAAAATTAACAGACTGACTCAGGATATATTTTGCTTTGAGTAGAAACTGATCCAATAAACTTCACAGGAAGAATAAAGTAAAGTAAAACCAAAACAGCACAATGGTCTTTCTGTGTGCTACTTTCGCCTGTGCCATGCCTGAGCAGAGGAAAAGAGTTTCACTCCTGTTGTTTATTGATTTTCTAGATTAAGAATCCCAGTGAGAGAATTGTAACAGACAACCATAAAATTATTTTTGGTGTGCTTATTTGCCTTTCCCTTGCATCTATTTGGCCTGTGCCTGTAGACAATTATGCGTTCTAGCCTAGACTCAGGTGCTAATAATGAAGGACAAATAGAATCATATGTGTAAACTTCCCCTTCTGATGAAAATTTATATTAACTTTCTGCCACTGTAAACAGAACTGCATAGCTCAGCGTCCCTGATGAATTGGTGATGAATTCAGTCATTTATATCCCAGGAATCTGTGCATTTATGGGAAAAGATGAAAACCGTCTGTATTGTGTAACCTTGCACTTTTTGAGTAAGAAAAAGAAAACACCAGCCTGTTTAGTTCATCACTTAAAGTGTGTAAATTTCAGCTCAAATACCAGATTTCTGCATGACTCTGTCAGTCTCCACTTTGGGGATCTGTGCCAATATAAACAAGCCAAACAGTGAAGAGTGCCATGTTATCGCTACAACTGTGAACTTATACACTTTCAGCCTTCCATAAAAATTGTTATGAATATCTTTACAATACAACAGAATCTTTGTTATATACTGAAGCTGGACAGTTTGACAGTTTGGCAGCTCTGTTGGAGAACAAAGTAATTTGGGATAGATAAGAACCTAGCCAGTCTTTTTTTGACTAAAACATTCCATCCTATTTTAAAAGCTGTACTTCTGAAGCACTGTCAGCTTTCATTTTTAAGCAAACTTTTCGAAGATAAGCTAGATTAGTAAATACAAAAATATGGAATATTGATTAAAGAGCAGTCTTTTTTTTTAAACATAAGGCTTAATATGTAGCACAAATATACCTCGTGTATATTTTATGATTAAAAATCATGATATTTACATGAAGAGTTTTTTTTTTTTTTTTAAGTATTTTTGGTTTTGTCTTCTTAACACAAACATTTAGGTAATGTAGTTTTAAAGCCCCAATTTAGGAGCATACTGATGGCCTGGAAAATAAAATAAAACCAAACAAAAACCCCAAGTTAAGGCACAGATTTTTTTTTTCCCCCCAAAGAGTCCATTAGACATGGGGGTAATCCATGTTAAAGACAAGAAATGGCTATTAACTTGTGTCTACATGGAGATTTCTTTCATTCTAAGACTGTTAGGTAAATGTGTATTATATCAATTAAGATATTTTCTCAAAATCTTGCCATATCCATATAATATTTCAAGAAACTTAAAAAGGTCAATTTAAAAGATGACTATAAAAAATGATTATAAATTTCACTGTTTCAACCGCACAAGAAAAGCAGAAATTGTGTATTACTACAATATTGGAAAATATAGCTGAGATAAAACACGTTTTATTTTTACTTTAAACTTAAATAAAACTGGATATATAATTTGTATTTGAAAAGAAAATGCCTGGTTGTAAGATTGCACACCTTTTCACGATATACTTTATCTCAAAGTTGTCTGTGGCTGTTCCTATCACTCTGTGTGCATGACCTTTCAGTAAGCTGAAGAAGATACAGTTATCTTCTTTTCTGACATGCAACATCTATCAATCAACATGTTTTCATGTAATTTATTCAAGGCAAATAGCAGCTCCTAAGGCTAGTGAACCGCGGCACTATCCCAGTGATTTTGATTAAGAAATGATGTGCACAGCTTAGGTGAGAAATGGAAAACGCAGAGAAGTATTGATAAAGATGTACCAAAAACAATAAAATGGAACCAAAGGACAAAATGAATATTTGAAAAAATATATAGGTCCAGCATAACTAAACTAGATAACCTTGCTCAAAATCTACTCTAATAAATGGGGGGGGGGTGTCTAATTTGATGAACTTCCAATGAAACTGATTTGGTTTACCTTTAGTGTCTGAGGCAACGCATCTGTAGTTTTGGTGGGTTAATCCAGATTTTTTTCATTGAATCAAGAATGTAAATTAAGACAAAATGATTCTTTTTCAATTTCATGCTGAAGTAGCTCAAGTTAGTGAATGTAATTTCTCCTAACAAGAAAAATTTATCACTGTACAGCTCACTCAGTTACCTCTGCAGTGAGTTGCGATATGCATTTATGGAACTGAATGGGTAAAAAGATTGATAAATGTGGTAAAAGAACGGGCTGTACTTCCAGAAAAGATAGGCACAATTAAATGACTTCTAACAATTCCACATCTTTATTCCTGCTTATAGCATCCCTTCCATAATTGCACTATCACACATTATAATTAATTTTGACATGAAGAGGTGCTTTTTTACTTGTCTTCCTTATGGTAGCAAAAATTCTACCACAAGCGTATAAAGCCTTGTGTTCCAGTCCTGGTTCTATTACTAAATAGCTGCACTACTTGGGGCAAATAGCTTTTGAGTCCTTAACTTCTTTACCTCATCTCTCAAATCTCTGTACCTTCAAGGTTCTAATATAAAGAACACGTAACATAGATAGATATTTGACAAATACGCATATGCATATTATACATATATGTACATGCATATATACATAAAAACATGTGTGTATTCATAAATACACCTATTCTATTTACAGAATAAATGTATAATTTTAAATTGTGGTAAAGGTTTTGGGTCTCATAATACAATAGAAAGTACATATACATCTAAGTTAAGTGAGTCAAATTCTCACCTTGGTTCTACCATTAGCTAGAATTGACCATCGGGAAATCCCTGAACTACTCAAAGCTTCAGTTTCTTATTTTGACTAGAGCATCTCTACCAACTCTATACATTCTTGTTTCCACTCTCTTCATTAATAATTGTGGGGGTCCTTTTTGAACACTTCTAGTTTTGGGTAAAATCTTGTACATTTCAGCAGTATCTATGTGCACATAATTTTTAATATTATCCGTTAATTATTTTAATAATCTTTCAGCTTGTCAAAAGGGACTTAGCTATTACATTGCATAAAATAAGAAAAGTTAAAAAAAAAAAGACAAGAGAAAAAAATGTTTTGAAATATAAGACCAAACAGGCACATCATTAAGTGTGTGATATATTTGCTAGAGGTCAGCCACAGATTTAATGCTAAGATTTCTAAGGCTCATATGAAGAGAGCACCATAATCAAATTACAAGGTTCATTGTGTAAGATGAAAGGAAATCAGCTGCTCATAATCACAACTGTTCCTAACAGTGAAATTTGAAGTCTATTTTTTCCCCATGGGATCTTAGGTAGCAAACACTGGAGAAGGTACTGAACAACATCCCCTACAACACTCCTAGATTATGTAAAACAGCAAATTGGAACTGTTTAAATTATAACGTCCCTAAAAAATTAGAATGTTCCGAGAGAGGGGTGGGGTTATGGACATTGGGGAGGGTATGTGCTATGGTGAGTGCTGTGAAGTGTGTAAACCTGGCGATTCACAGACATGTACCCCTGGGGATAAAAATACATTATATGTTTATAAAAAATAATAATAATAAAATTTTTAAAAATTAAAAAAAACCCAAAAAATATAATGTTCCTCAATATAGGCTGCTGGTATTAAGTCATTTTATAAGGAGATGATATGATGGTGGTATGGCTATGAGGCTAACAGCAAGTCTGCTTCATCAGGTTAGCTCTTAGAGGCTTTAAAGGAATGGACGGAGTGTGTATCCTGCATGCAATTCTCCACAATTACATTCAAACAAGCTTTTGATAGATACTGAACCATAGTGAGCTGGATCTTATGACTTTTCCTAAGTATTAGGAGTAGATTTCTTTTAGGCCTATGGTTCTCAAACTTGAGCCTGCATCAGAATTATCTGCAGAGTAACTGCTGAGCTCTGCCTCCAGAGTTTTTGATTCAGTAGGTCTCAGGAGGGTCATGGGAATTTGCAGATGATATAAATCCCCAGTCATGCTGTTGCAGGTGGTCTAGAACTCACACTTTGAGAGAACTGTTCTTCTGGGTCATCAGATACGTATAGAACCATGGACTTTAACAAACAACCTGTGTATAAGAGACAAAATCTTCCTGAAGAAAGAGAGATGCCCAACAAGGACAGTGAAAATAAAACAAAGCCACCTATCTAAGATAACATCCTGACATGTGCTCCAGGATAAACCATTTGCCAAGTACACTTATAAAATTAAATGAAATTATGCTGAAAAACTTGTACTTTCTAACTTGTTATAAATGTGGTATATTTACTAAAATGTGTCCTTTGGTATAAGAATAACTTATTTCTGATATTACTTAGACTGCTATCTATCAAGATCACTTCTGGCTTATGATAACTAGTACCATGCCATGTCATATAAATAGGCTGTTAATATTCTGCTCCTACTTACTGGTCCTGTATGGTCCTTTAGAGTTAGTAATTTTCCACCACTATTTTCCACTGCTTATACTGCACTTAACCAGACTATACTGTAGTTGCTTTTTCCACATATATTTAACTTATTATACGTTTACCTTCAGGAGCAAGGATTACATATTTTTTTTTGTGACTACAGTGTCTAGAACTGGTAGCCAATAAATATTTATTGAAATGACTCAAACAAGAGGAGCAAATGTTTTTGAATGGATAAAGTCCAAACCATCGTGGAGTTCATCTAAGGATAGAAACCAAATGTAGTAAATGATACCTCTGCACTTCTTGATGACTATTTTAAAATTTATAAACATAAGTTATATTTGCAAACTTCTTCCCCATTAGTAAAGGCAAAGCTAAGTGGAGCCAAATTCAGGAAAGAAGACCTCTATAATAATTAAACAATGGATTCTGTGAGGCAGTAATTAGTATTTATAGTCATTAATTCTATAAAGTAAGCCATCTCAACAGGTCTTGCACTGATAACAGCAGATGTTATAGGGAATATAGTCCTGGACTTGAAGACATGCAGACCAAGGTCAAGTCAATCTGTAGTCATCCAATCTCTGTGGGCCTTTATTGTACAGTGTTGAACTTTTAAAATCTCAATTTCATTATCTATAAGTGGAAATAATAATATTGTGTCCTCATCTTATTTCAAAGGATCTTTCTGAAAATAATATGAGATGATGAACATAAATGTCATTTGAACACTATAAAATTGCTCTATTATTTTTAGAGAATAACACAATTCAAAGCACATGGTCTTGAGTAAAATATATTCACTCCTCTTTGTCACTACTAGCTAACCATCTAACTGTAACTTAAAAAAAAAACACTGCTGTGTATTTTCTTAAATAAAAGTAATTATTCTGAAATAAAAAAATAACTTGTTCTAGTCTTATAATAAAAGGTAAACACAGAAGGAAAAATGAAAGCTCTTACTGAGTACACAAATAATTTAGCAACACAAGTTCTGCTACTATGCCACTAGCAATATTCTGCTACTATGAGGATCTAACTATTCTATTTTACATCATTGTCAACAGATATTTCTTTCATACATTCTGAAGTTTACTTGTCGTCTTTGAACTCTTAGTCTGGGTAAACCAGTTACTTTCTTTGCTCCATCAGATTCTCCTAGATTATAAGCTTCTTGAAGTTGATATTATTATACTATTTTACACAACTTTTTATCGACCATGGTACATTCATGTGTAAACGTGAGTGTAATTAAAAAATCAAATAAACAAATATTTAATAATGCTACCAAGCTAGACTGAATATTACTGGATGTTGAAAGAGTTAGAAACATAGTTTGAATTCTTCAGGAAATTTAAATTTTAGGTTGCTTAATTCTATATACATACCCAAACAGTTAAATAGCAATATTATATATACATTACAGTGCAAGAAGCAGGGGTATGGATTTCAGATGATTTAATGGTATATTTCTTCTAGCTTTATTAACTTCAGGTGCTCCAATGAGTATTCAATGTATTTTCTAAACTTGTAGATAGGAACCAGTTTAATGTATGATAAATTATATACTTCCTTGCATACTAAACCGTCATTCTTCTTTTATAACTTAGTTGCTTTTTTTTTTTTTAAAGATCTTATTTATTTAACTGAGAGAGAGAAAGAGCATAAGAGCAGGGAGGGTGAGAGGGAGAAGCAGACTCCCCACCAAGCAGGGATCCCGATGCAGAACTTGATCCCGGGACTCCAGGATCATGACCTGGGCAGAAGGCAGTTGCTTAACCAAGTAAGTCACCCAGGTTCCCTAAAACTTAATTCTATACTTCTAAATTTACTAGTCATTTCTGACCATTTAGAAAAATCCGTTTGTAGAAGCAAAGTTTCTAAAGTTCTAAAACATGAACTATTTTTATCTCTTTTTGCTATTCTTACCTCCAAATATGTTAGCCTCTGCTAATGAGACAGAAATGACAGTACAGTCAATGCAAATATAATGCATTGTACTAGCACATGATATTTCTACTTTGAGACATTCACCCCTAAAAGTCTAACTTAATTACATTTTAATTTTTTGGTGTGTAATTTCTTAAAAATTGGACATCAGTTGAGGCATGTATAGTTGATAGTCTCTCTCACAGCAGAATGAAGCTTAGTATTATGTTAGTAGCACACATGGCCATATTTATATTTCTTTGTGATAAACAAAGGTTAATATTTTTCCCTTTGTGACTATAAAATATCTTAATATAAATATTTAAATTTTTTAAAATAATAGTTATTGATAAGGGAGAATATCATACCACAGGGGGATGAGCATAAGTAAATATTTTTTTAAGTAAATCAATAAGTGCTATTTTATTTTGGGAAATTATTTCACCGTTTTTGGTATCTCATCCAATGTACATAATTTTAAGCTAAGGAAAGTGTCCTGACAGAATAGCGTGAATGATTTAGTCTATACAAAGAGTTTCTAAACCAGCTCCATAATGTTTAAATAGCTGAAAAAAAAAATTTGGCTAAAATTCTACTTATCAAAAAAAACCCCAAAAACTATTTACAATCTAATAAATACAGCTCTTCTCCTCAAGCCCTAAATAACTGATTTCTCAGTTAAGTGAAAGCAATCACTATCTAGAAAATAAGAATGTATCAAAATTGCTGAAAGTTTGTGCTTCTAGAAAGAAAATTTGTTGGTGGAGAAAAACGCAATTATAGCAGTTACATATTTTGAATTCTTTTTTTTTACTTATTCTATGGAAAAAAAATTTTTTTGCCTTCTTGAAATGTTGCAAATAGCTAACAAGTACAATATTTGGAATTCTATTGAAACTATTCAATATTAGTAGGAATGGTATTTTAATGAACAAAATGTATTTGGTATTTTTTGTAGGACCTTCTTGCAATGAGGCGTATCTTGGAACAACCTAGACTTTAAAGGGCTGCAGGGGATATCTGAGCCTTGGACCCACATTCTGACCTGGAAACCACCATACATTGTAGCGCACGTCAAGTTTTAACTTTGATCAAGGATTTATAAAAGCCCCAGGCTTGTTAGGTTTTACAATTCATATATGTGGTAATGGGCAAAGTAAAAAATGAAAACTTTCATGCCCTCTTTATAGGAGAGATGATGAAGACAGCTGTGGCTGACTGTGCCCGTGATGGTACTTTCACAAAGAACTCCATGAGACAGTGAAATTTACTGCACTGGCATAAAATTGTGCCCCCCATCATTATTAGAATGAGAGAATGAACATTTCAAAACTGATAACAATAAAAACTACAGGATAAATAAAATTGATAGGGCCTTTGTTTTATGGTACAGGTAAAAGACAAGCCAAACACCATTTCAGACATTACTGTTTTAGAGGAACATGGAAGCACGCTGTCAAAATTTTACCAGTACGTCATTGCATATACATTTCAGTGGCATGTAGTCTTTGTTGACCATGAATAGCATATCAGTTTCAATTTTTAAAAATATTCTAGAATTTGCAATGCTATTAATTTCATATTAGTAAGGCTGACTAAGGAGCAAAGATGTCTTCCATTGCATTTTGCAATTTCTGATTATTTGATAAAGGGCGAGTTTTTATTTTCATTTTCTTTCCAATAATTATTAGTGGTCTGTGAAAACCTTATCCAAAGTACTTTAGTTTTCAATGTATGTTCCATAGTTTTCTTAGATGCCGGCAAAGAAAAAAAAAAAAAAAAAAAAAAGAAATGTCACTGCAATAGTATCATAGTCTGACTTGAAGCATCTAAAATTGTGGTGGCACTGAGCTGCAACTTAGGGGTAATTTCAAGGCAATTTCTTTTAATATTATGTTATGAAGACTCTATACAAATCTTTGATTTTTTTTAATGGAATGTTGCTTTATATTCCTTTGGGCAAAATGCCACTTAAATTTGACTTAGTTATTGCAACCTCAAAATTATGTAAAGTATGCATGTATGTTCACATTTAAAAATTATAATAATAAAAATTTGCCTTCAATTCTCTAAAAATAATTAACTGTTATTTTAGAATTATGTTCCTCCAAAAACCCCAATTCTGCCACCATAAAAGGAACTGGTAACATCAGTAGAATTATAGAACAAGTCTCTGAATCAAAGACAAATACTCTCTGATTCTACTGAGTAATTTCTTCTCATGGTACCATCATGCCAACAAAGTCAAGTTTGCAACTCCCATCACCTGACAGAAAAAAAGAAAGATAAAAAATGCCAAACTGCTCTACAGTCTCTCCACAGAAAGCAAAAAGTGGAGAGGCACAAATCTATTTTAAAGGTCACCTTCTGTTTGCATACAAGTTCTATGTTTCCTGTGGTAAATCCACTTTTCTTCTTTAACTCCCGACGCTGACTCTACCAGTGAGGAAGAGTAGGAAGCCACACAGTAGAAGGGTGAGAAAGACTGGATAAGGAAACTACGGAAACTACGGAGTTAAAGAGTCAAATAAATAAAAAAGACAACTAGCCCCAGCTGACTCATATGCTTATGTAGTTAGATGTGAACAGATGATTTTTAAGCTGTAATCAAATACTTATTGTTTTATTTCCAATCAATTTTAAAGAAATGACCAGGATGGGGGCACCTGGGTGGCACAGTCATTAAGCATCTGACTTCCATTCAGGTCAGGATCCCAGGGTCCTGGGATCTCTGCAGCCTGGCTCCCTGCTCAGCAGGGAACCTGCTTCTCCTTCTGCCTGCTTCTTCCCCTACTTGGGCTATCTCTCTCTGTCAAATAAATAAATAAAATCTTAAAAAAAAAAAAGGAAATGGCCAGGATTATAGTCTGTTTTCTGAAAAACAACTTCAATAAATGGGTGTGGGTGTGGGTACGATCATCCCTCCATTATTCTGGGGGGGAAAAAAAAAAGATGGGAAGTAATTCCTTTTACCATCCAAAATTTAATCTTAATCGAAAGAAGATACTCTTTAAAAATGTGGTGCTGCAATAGCTATGCATGGCAGAGATATCTTTAAAACTTGAAAAGTTTTCAACGTCTAAAATCAAGATTGATTATCATTTAGAAAGTGCCTAAAATATCACTGACAAAATGATTTGAAACAGATACAGCATCTGTTTTTGCAGGTGGAGTAACCTAATAAAATCTTAGCACACAGTGGCTTTCATTCTTTATTTTTTTTCTACCAATCCTTCAAAAGTGTTCATATTTCATAGTATTGTTTTCTTAAGCCTCCAGGTTTGTGAGATCATTCACAGGAAATATATTGGGCCTTCTAGAAGCTATTTAGTAATATAATTTCAGAAGTTATAAAGTGGTTGTTAAAGAGTTTCAATGAACACAGAATTTAAATGCTAGGTAATTTAAGGAATGCTTGGTTTTTGAAATGCATCCTTTTAAAGTCATTGAAAGTTAGACCGTAGAAAGACCTTAAATGTTAGTTCCCAAATTTATAATTTAATTAGTAAGTTGGTGAAAGGTTTTGTTTGATCACTTGTTTTTTTGTTTTTTGTTTTTAACTTTTTACCTAGCCATGACCATTTTTCTCGCTGACAATTGTGGCTTGTCAAGAGAGGAAAACAGCCTGAAGATTAATGTTTTGAGTCAAGTTAAAAGGTAAAATCTGTGTGAGGTGTATACCTACTCCCAATCCTGTGGTCACACAATCTCTAAAAATAAGAGTTTTAAAAAGGTAAATTTGCACACGTGGAGAGCTATTCTATTTTATATGTATTATTTTTTACTAGTTGAGCAGACCAGCAGAAAAGTAGTTTGTCTCAAGTGACCAGATTACTTACCTCCCTCAACTGACACTTTCACCAAATATTAATCTACGTTTACACGGTTTGACATATATTTTGATTATTGGCTCTGCATTGCAAACTCTTGAGTGTAGCAGCTGCAGCAGAAACTGCTATTGTTTCTATGGGCTATTGTTTCTATGGGCTTGTACTGAGCCCATTTTGTGGATGAGGAAAACTGAGTTTTGGGGACTTCAGTGTTAGGGGGAAGATTACAGGCTCTGATATTATACCATCAGTGTTTCTATTATAGCCCTGCCACTTATTATTAGCTGTTGTGTGGCCTTGGGTAATTTATTTATGTCTGTACACATCATTATATATTTCTATAAACAAAGAATTTAAACTTAATTTTCAGTGGTGTCAAATGTGTACAAACATTTACCCTGAAATGCTTCAAAAGTATGTGGATTACGTTTGTTTGAATATCCATAAGTAAATTTATATGTTCCTATCATTTAACTTTATTTTTTTTTCCAATTTATTTTCAGAAAAACAGTATTCATTATTTTTTCACCACACCCAGTGCTCCATGCAAGCTGTGCCCTCTATAATACCCACCACCTGGTACCCCAACCTCCCACCCCCCCGCCACTTCAAACCCCTCAGACTGTTTTTCAGAGTCCATAGTCTCTCATGGTTCATCTCCCCTTCCAATTTACCCAAAAGCACATACCCTCCCCAATGTCCATAACCCTACACTCCTTCTCCCAACCCCCCTCCCCCCAGCAACCCACAGTTTCATGAGAATAAGAGTCACTTATGGTTTGTCTCCCTCCCTATCCCATCTTGTTCTTGTTCCTATCATTTAACTTTTAAAAACTATTTTTGCAAGTGTTTTAATAAAATGAGTGTTTTTAAGAGAAATTTAAGGCTGATAAAACTCTATAAAACATGATACTTCTAGGACTCTATTCATACTGCATGTTCTTAGTATTTCAAATTCTACCACAGAAATTCTATAAAATATAACAATATGAAGTTTTGCGTTTGTAATTATCCAAATTGAACATTGGATTAATATAGGTTATTTTGAACCATATGTAAGAATGCTGAGGGTTTTTTTTTTTTAATATATGAAGAACACAAATTTAAAACATATTTTAGAAAGATCCATTGTTGATCTTTTAAAGAGAGCAACTGAAACTGAATTGTAAAGTATATTTGGTAAAGTAATGTCTTCATTTCAAGGTTTTTAAATTGGAAATTTGGGGCAGAACAAATATATTTGATAATGTTTTCAAAATTTGGTACTAATTACATTAATAATCTTATACGATTCTCAACTGGGCATAAAATCATATATTTTTAAAGTTTTTATTTAAATTCCACTTAGTTAACATTAGTATCAAATGTACAACATAGTGATTCAACACTTCCATACAGTAGCCCGTGCTCATCACAAGTGCACTCCTTAATTCCCATCACTTTATTTCACCCATCCCTCCAATCATCTCCCCTCTCATAACCATCAAGTTTGTTCTCCATAGTTCAGACTCTGTTTCTTGATTTGCCTTTCTCTTTTTGTTCCCTTTGCTCATTTGTTTTGCTTCTTAAATTCCACATATGAGTGAAATCATATGGTATGTGTCTTTCTCTGACTTATTTTGCTTAGCATAAAACTCTAGCTCTATCCACATCATTGCAAATGGCAAGATTTCATATTTATGGCTCAGGACATTCCCTTGTATACAAGCACCACTTTTTTATCCATTCGTCAGACATTTGCTCTCTTTCCATAATTTGGCTAATGCCGAAAATGCTGCTATAAAGATTGGGGTCCAGGTATCTCTTTGAAGCAGTATTTTTGTATCCACTGGGTAAATACCTAGTACTACAATTGTTGGGTCACAGAGTAGTTCCACTTTTAACTTTCTGAGGAACCTCCTTACTGTTTTCCACAGCGGCTGCCCCAGTATGTATTTCCACCAACAGTGCAAGAAGCTTCCTCTTTCTACACATCTTTGCCAGCACCTATTGTTTCTTGTGCTGTTGATTTTAGCCATTCTGACAGGTGTGATTTTTGATTTGCATTTCCCTGATAATCAGTGATGTCAAGCACCTTTTCATATGCCTGTTGTTATTTGTATTTCTTCCTTGGGAAAATGTCCCTTCATGTCTTCTGCCCATTTTTTAGTTGGATTATTTATTTTGGGGGTATTGAGCTTTATAAGTTCTTTATAGATTTTGGATCCTAACCCTTTACCAATTGTGTCATTTGCAAACATCTTCTCCCATTCCACAGGTTGCCTTTTCATTTGATTTGATCAATTTTATTGATTGTTTCCTTCACTGTGCAGTAGCTTTCATTTTGAAGAAGTCCCAATAGTTTATTTTTGCTTTTGTTTCACTTCTAGAAAGAAGTTGCTACAGCTGATGTCAAAGAGGTTACTGCCCATGTTCTCCTCTAGGATTTTTATGGTTTCAAGTGTCACATTTAGGTCTTTAATCTATTTTGAATTTACTTTTATGTATGGTATAAGAAACTGGTCCAGTGTTATTCTTTTGCGTATTGCTATCCAGTTTTCCCCAGACCATTTTTTGGAGAGACTTGTCTTTTTTCCATTGGATATTCTTCCTTCTTTGTTGAAGACTGACTGCATCATTGTGGGTTCATTCTGTGTTTTCTACTCTGTTCCATTGATCTATGTGTCTGTTCTTATGCCAGTACCATACTGTCTTGATCACTACAGCTTTGTAATATAACTTGAAGTTCAGAATTGTGATGCCTCCAGTTTTTTTTTTCTTTTTCAAGATTGCTTTGGCTACTTGGGGTCTTTTGTGGTTCAATACAATTTTTTTTTTTAAAGATCTTATTCATTTATCTGAGAGAGAAAGAGAGAAAGCGAGCGTGAAAGGGGGAAGGTTAGAAGGAGAAGCAGACCCCCTGCTGAGCAGTGATTCTGATGTGGGACTCCATTCCTGGATTCCAGGATTATGACCGGAGCTGAAGGCAGTGACTCAAGAGAGCCACCCAGGTGCCCGTTTCCATACAAATTTTAGGATTGTTTGTTCTAGCTGAAAAATGCTATTGGTTTTTTTTTCCCCATAGGGATTGCATTAAATACATTGATTGCTTTGGAGAGTATACACATTTTAACAATATTTCTTTTGCACCCCAGGACTATGGAATGCTCTTCCATTTCTTTGTGTCTTCCTCAATTTCTTTCATCAGTGTTTTACAGTTTTCAGAGCACACATCTTCCACTTTTTTGATTAGGTTTACTCCCAGATATCTTACTGGTTTTGGTGCAATTATAAATGGGATTGATTCCTTAATTTATCTTTCTGCTGTATACTGGTGTATAGAAATGCAACAGATTTCTGTATGTTGATTTTGTACCCTACGACTTTACTGAATTCATTTATCAGCGCTAGAAGTTTTTTGGTGGAGTCTTTTATGTTTTTTATTTAGAGCATCATGTCATCTGCAGATAGTGAAAGTTGTATTTCTTCCTTGCCTATTGAATGGCTTTTGTTTCTTTTTGTTGTCTGACTGCTGCGGCTAGGACTTCCAGTACTATGTTAACCAGCAGTGGTGATAGTGGACATCCCTGTCTTCCTCCTGACCATAGAGGAAAAGCCCTCAGTTTTTCCCCATTGAGGATGATATTACCTGTGAGTTTCTCATGGATAGCCTTTATTAGGTTGAGATACGTTCCCTTTAAGCCTACTTTGTTGAGGGTTTTTATCATGCATGGATGTTGTACTTTTCAAATGCTTTTTTTTTTTGCAACTGTTGAAATTATCATACGGTTCTTATCCTTCTTTTATTTATGTGATGTATCACATTGATTGATTTGACAATGTTGAACCATCTCAGCAGCCCAGGAATAAATCCCGCTTGATTGTGGGGAATGATTTTTTTAAAAAAATTCATTGTTGGGGCGCCTGGGTGGCTCAGTGGGTTAAGCCGCTGCCTTCGGCTCGGGTCATGTTCGCAGGGTCCTGGGATCGAGCCCCGCATCAGGCTCTCTGCTCAGCCGGGAGCCTGCTTCCTTCTCTCTCTCTCTGCCTGCCTCTCTGCCTGCTTCTGATCTCTCTCTGTCAAATAAATAAATAAAATCTTTAAAAAAAATCATTGTTGAATTCAGTTTGCTAGTATTTTATTGAGAATTTTGCATCCATATTCATTAGGATATTGGCCCGTAGTTCTCTTCTGTAGTGGAGTCTTTATCTGGTTTTGGTATCAGGGTAATGCTGGCTTTATACAATGAATTTAGAAGTTTTCCTTCCTTCCTTTTCTATTTTTTGGGGGTTAGTTTGAGAAGAATGGGTATTAACTCTTTTTTAACTGTTTAGTAGAATTCTCCTGTGAAGACATCTGGCCCTGGACCTTTGTTTGTTGGGAGCTTTTTGATTACTGATTCAATTTCTTTGCTGGTTATCAGTCTTTTCAAGTTTTCTATTTCTTCCTATTTCAGGTTTGGTAGTTTATATGTTTGTAGGAATTCATCCCTTTCTTCTAGCTTGTCTAATTTGTTGGCACTTGGTTTCTGTAATATTCTAATTGTTTGCATTTCTGTGGTGTTGGTTGTAATTTTTCCTCTCTCATTTATGGTTTTATTTATTTGGGTCCCTTCTCTTTTCTTTTTGTTAAGTCTGAGTGGAGGTTTTATCAATTGTGTTAATTTTTTCAAAGAACTAGCTCCTGGTTTCACTGATCTGTTCTTTTGTTTCGTGTTTTGTTTTAGTTTCTATGACATTTATTTCTGTTCTAATATTTATTTATTATTTCCTTCCTTCTGCTGTCTAAGTCTTCTTTTGTTGTTCTTTTTCTAGCTCCTTTAGGTATGAAGTTAGGTTGTGTATTTGAGGTTTTCCTTGCTCCTTGAGGTAAGCCTGGATTGCTATCTTCTTCTCTCAGGACCGCTTTTGCCATATCCTAAGGTTTTGAACCATCAGGTTTTCCTTTTCATTTCTTTCCATGTATTTTTAAATTTATTCTTTGATTTCCTGGTTGACCCATTCATTGTTTAGTAGCATGTTATATAACCTCCATATATTTGTGGTCTTTCCAAATTTTTTCTTGTGGTTGACTTCTAGTCTCATAGCATTGTGACCAGAAAAGGTGTATAGTATGATTTCATTTTTTTTTTTTAATTTCTTGAGGCCTGTTTTATGACCTAATATGTGATCTATTCTGGAGCATGTTCCATGTGTACTTGAATAGAACATATATTTTACTGTTTTAGGATGGAATCTTCTGAATATATCTGTCAAGTCCATTTGATCCAGTGTGCTATTCAAAGCCATTGTTTCCTTGTTGGTTTTCTGTTTAGATGATCTGTCCATTGATGTAAATGAGGAGTGAAAATCCCGTATATTATTGTGTTATCATCAATTAGTTTCTTTTGTTTGTTCTTGTCTTACGTACTTTGGTGCTCACATAAATATTTACAATTATTATTATCATCTTTCAGGGTTGTTCCCTTTATGATTATATAATACCCTTCATTGTCTCTTTTTACAGTCTTTGTTCTAAAGTCGAATTTGTCTGATAAAAGTATTGCTATTACAGCTTTCTTTTGACAGCCATTTGTATGGTAAACGTTTGTTCACTTCCTCACTTTCAATTTGCAGCTGTCCTTAGGTCTACACGTAAGTCTCTTGCAGGTAGCATATAGATGGGGCTTGTTTTTTTTCTCCATTCTGACACTCTATGTCTTTTGACTAGAGTATTCAGTCCATTTACATTTAAAGTAATTATTGATAGATATGTATTTATTCCCAATTTTATTACTCGATTTGACATTATTTCTGGAGATCTTCTCTGAACATTTCTTGTCTTTGTCACTTTTGGTCTCTCCTTTGCACTTAAAGAGTCCCTTTAATATTTCTTGCAGGGCTGATTTAGTGGTCATGAACTCCTTTCGTTTTTGTTTGTCTGGGAAAATCTTGATCGCTCCTATTCTGAATGATAGCCTTGCTGGATGGAGTATTCTTGGCTGCAGATTTTTCCCATTCAGCACTTTGAATATGCCTTGCCTTCTAAGTTTCTACTGAGAAATCTCCAGCTAGCCTTATGGGTTTTCCTTTGTAAGTTAAGGACTTTTTTGTCTTGCTGCTTCTAAGATTTTTTTCCCTTTAATTTAATTACAGTATGCCTTGGTGTTGGCCTGCTTTCAGTGATTTTGATGGGCATTCTCTGTTCCTCCTGAATCTGGATATCTGTTTCCTCTCCCAGATTAGGAAAGTTTCCTGGTATTATTTCTTGAAATAAATTTTCTGCTCCCTTTTTCTTCATCAAGAATCTAATAATATGAATGTTATGTTTAATGGAGTCATTAAATTCCCTGTCTACTCTCAGGTTCCACAATTCTTTCTCTTTTGGGTTCAGCTTCATTATTTTCAATTATTTTGTCTTCTATATCACTAATTCATTCCTGCCTCTTTAAGCCTGTTGTTCATTGCATCGAGCCTATTTCCAAATGCATTTATTGCATTTTTCATTCCTGTTCCTTTTTTTAACACCTTTATCTCTGTAGTAAGGGTCTCCCTGATGTCTTCTATTCATTTCTTCAGTCCAGTTAGTATCATTATGATTATTCTTTAAATTCTCTAACAGATATGTTATTTATATCTGTTTTGCTTAGATCTCTGGCTGTAGCCTTATCTTATTCTGTCATTTGGGATAAACCCCTCAGTCTTGGCATTTTGTCTGGGTCTCTGTGTACTTCTCTGTGTTAGAAAAGCCAGAATGTAATGGTCTTATGAAGAAGAAGTCAGGTAGTGCCCAGGGCCTGGGGCTTCACGAGTATCTCTGGTGTTGTTGAAGGTTGAAAGTTAGACTGATATAGGTTATTTCAAACCACATATAAGACTTCAGAGGTTTTAAAAACATATATAAGTAACAGAAATTTTAAATGTATTTTAGAAAATGGTGTTGATCTTTTAAAGAGATCAATGACATTAAATTGTCTGTTTAGTGAAAGTAATGTCTTCATTTCAAAGATTTTCAACTGGGAATTTGGGGCAGAAAAATGTTTTTAACATTTAATACTAATTACATTAATATTACATGATTCTCAATTGTGCATAAATTCATATATTTTAATGAGTCTTTTCTAAATAAAAATTACCCATTTTTCTTCATAAAACTAGATACTTATAATGTTTTAACCAATACCCATTAGTAAGCAAATGGAAAATTCTGTACAATTAAACAATAACCTAAATTCATTCTCTATAGTTAACTTCCTTCTGACGTAGAACGGATAATGATTCTGACTAATATTTCCCTATTAATGCAACTTAAGTTATCTAAAAGATAATTTCTAAAGGCACAAAATTTTATCAATTATGAATGGTTATTGGTTAACAATGACAACACAAAGAGTTTATCAGATGCAATTTGGGGTATGATTTCTACAGCAAAAATTAATTTAAAAAATAAAACCATCTTATATCAATTTTTATATTCACTCACCATTTTATTTCCAAAAATGTCAGTAATAAATGTCATTATTATTATTTTGAAAGAAATGTTTTAAAAGTTACTTCATCTTCATACAGTTGTATAACTTCAGAGTTTACTGACATCAAAAAGATTTTGATACATTCTTAGCAAATCCTGTTAATGTGCCTTTGTACACAGGATATACTGATTATTTGGCCCCTGCATTATATTATAAGATTAATAGTAACATTATTAATTATGAATTAGAACATTAAAAAAATGTGCTTTAGCTTTCTGTTTATAGTGGAAACTGTCTGGAAGATATAACCAAATTTCAGAAAGTCAAACACAAATACACAACCTCTATTGAGGTTTTGGTGTTTTAGTAGAGCACGGGGAGATTTGCAGAGCAATGTAATCTACTTTTAAAAGATGTCACTGCTACTGTACTTTTTTGTCAAAATAAAGATTCTCACATACCAAAAAAAAAGTCATTGCAATTAAAAAGGTCCAAGTCAGCACCTTATAAGGTTTTATAAAAAAATTTAAAACCTTTCAAAAGGTAGTTTTGAAAATGGGGGGCTAGTCTCCTGCAAGAAAAAACTGTCATCCGAGAGCTTTCAAACATTATAAGTAATACGGACTTCATATAATATTAAGAAAGACAGTTTTTTATTCCAATATGATTTATATCCCTAACTTTTAAAGTACATTTAAAGCTTAATTAAGTAGGAATTTAACAGGCTGTCATGTCTTAGATACAGTACTAGAAGAAGTAGACCAGTAAATTCAACTTTAATTATAATAAAGAGAGGATGTTCCAGGACTGCTTCATTGTTTTTTAAAAAGTACATCTAATTTAATTACATTAAAATGTCCCATTTATTATAATCCTAATTATACATTTGTTCATTCATTTAGGAAATATTTATTGAACAACTACTATGTGTCCAGCACATGTTAAGCACTCTTCAGACATGGCCTTGTTGTCAAAGAGTTTATATATTTTGTTAAGGAGACAAGATATACAGATACGGATGGTTTATAAAGGGCAGTATTAATAGTCAAATGAATGACAGCAATAGCCAGTACAGAGGATGCTTGAAAAGGAGAGTATGTCCTCCCGATGAAATGGTCAGGATTCATAGAAATTATGAGTCTCAAGCTGGGATGCATGGATGGGGATGAAAACAAAAGTGTTCCATGCTGGGAATTAGCATATTAAAACTTCCTGAAGCAAGTTTTATTTTAGTAGAATTAAATACATTATTAAAATTTTAAAATTAATCGATAAATATGTTGGAGGTTTTCAGATTTTTTTAAAGATTTGTTTATTTATTTATTTATTTATTTATTTTGGGGGGTTCAGTTGGAGCTATTTATTTATTTATTTTGGGGGGTTCAGTTGGAGCAGAGAGAGAGAGAGTGAGAATCTTATCCAGACTCCCCACTGAGCATGGAGCCCAAAGAGCGTCTCAATCTTAGAATTGATCAGGATCTGAGCTGAAATCAAGAATCAGATGCTTAACTGACTGAGCCACCCAGGTGTCCCAGTTTTAAATAAAATTGAAGTGAACTTTGAATGAAGTGTTTCACATCTTAAAAAATAATAGTTTAAAATGATACAGGCAATATGCAAGATTGGAGAGTAGGAACACACCAAAGCAAAAACCAGAAGCATGGAGATAAACTATACAATAACCCAGATCTGAGGGAATGAAGTGTGTAGTAGTGGAAACAGAAAAGAAAGGGTGGAAGTATGGATATTCAGATAGAAAATTTAGCTTGATGATGTTTCTTTAAGGGGGCGGGGTAAGTGTGAAAAATACAGGATGATTTAATGCCAGCCTGATTTAGTGGAAAATTTGCAAAAGATAGGTAAGGAAAAATAGGAACTAATCTGGGGGAGATGATGATGTAATATCTACAAAGGTTCCATTAGCCCATGGAATGCAATTTCTAAAAATTCTGTGATCTCAGGAGTCTATCACCTGAAATTTGTACAACGGAGCAAATTTTACAAAATCATGGGGAGGGGAAAAAGTTGAAGGGAAAACTCTTGGCTAGAAATTTCAGTCTAGAAAGATAAAATTCTCTTTTATCATAAATTTTACAAATGTTATCTGTGAGAGGCAACGTTAAAGTTATGTCTACACTGATTTGACTATCATTTCCTATTGGTTAACCAACAGTCAAGTTATCTGTTGTTTTTTCATAAATTGATGTTTTAACTTCATGTAATAAAGCAATCGTGTATTCTAGTGCAGTGTGAATAAAGAATAAAATATTTATATTTATATGTGCTTATTCTATATAGTAAGGTAAGAGTATGTGATATGGAGAACAGAGAAGCAACATAATATTCAAAAAGATTAAAATGAGAAACAACCTCTGAGAATGTCACATATTTTTCTATTTCATCACAATCAAAACATGCTTTTTTTCTCTTATGTTTATGTTTCCCAAGATATACTGAATAGCATGCAGCTTTAATGCTGAACCAGGAGAGGTTAGATCAATAAGAAAAAATTTGGGGAAAGAGTGATCAATGTTCTGTACGTGTCCTAGAACCTCAAACTTCCTTCAGCAGAAAACCAGAAAATGACCTAACGGAGAGCAAGGCGCCACTTTTATGGTTTAAAAAGTACACAAAGACTATAGTGTTATAGTTTTGAAAAGTAAATTCTAATGACAATTTTTACTAGCCTCCACAACATGGAGAGGATTCACATGTTATCATTGCTCAGAGAATGGAGTAGGACTTCTGGGCTAACTGCCAATGCCTATTAGAATGATTTTCTCTTCAATCACTAGTTCAAGCATGCATGATATCGCAATGCATAAATAGTAGCACAACAAGTAGGAAATTGAAGACAATCCCTCCCTCTTGATCCTCCTGTTATATTGAGTACTAATGGGATTTAATGTCTAGAGTACTGCATGTAGTTCTGGGACTCTGCCAACTAGGAGTTATGTAAGTGATGAGGAAAGGAGAGCAATCAATGGTGAGTAAGGTAAAATCAGAACCGAAGCCAGAGTGACTCCTCCTTTAGAACAGGTATGGAACATTTTCAAAATTAAATATCAGTAACAACAGAAAACTTCTCCGATAAGGGGGCTAACAAGGATGCAGCCCAAGTCTTACCCCTAGAGGGTTATAATTTCTGAACATATTGTTTTGATATATGCAATTTTTAGCTGAGAGGAATTGCAAAGAATATTCCTAGTTCGACTTAACCTGAACTAGGGAATCAGGTACTCTTGAGGATTGCCCGGACAGGGCTTGAATTCTTGCTTTAATACAGGCAGAGAAGCTGGATTCTAAGTGCAGAGAGAGAGAGAGGAGAGAATACTGTAGTGCACATTAATGTCACATCTTTTCTCACCTCTGATTCTTTAGGAAGATATGCATTGCTCTTCTGAGTGGAGAGTCTTTATTTGTCCCACTCCTCCTGCAGAGGCCTTTTTAATCTATCACACTTTGGAGCACATTTCTTGGCTTGTCTTTGTAATTCTGCATTGAGGCATGCATCTTCTAGACTCTGACTTTATTGTGACCCAATATTTATTATAGTTAGACTGGCTACAGAGGATTAGATACCATCAACATTTCTTAGGTCTGACTAGGTTATAAATAGAGATTTAAAGGTCTCTAAGCTTTTGAAAAATTGCACAAAAATACAGCTAAATGATTTCTTTGCAATTGTTTCTAAAATAACTTTAAAATGGGGATACAAATCATTTATGCATACAATGGGGAGGGGAAGTGGTGGAAAACTTATCTATAAAAATCCACAGTAAAGGTGGGGATTGTAATTATGTATCTGCGCAAAGACTAAAGTTAGTGTCCTATTTCAAACTTACTATTAAATTAATCTATATCAATACACCGTCAGAGTTGGAAAGAAAATTAGATTATGAATAAAAGGTTGTTTCCTACAACATTTAGAGAGTCATCCACAAGACATGAAATACTTTTGTGTTAAGTTTTAGTTTTCATTTATTATATCAGGTGAAATTAACTTTCAACCACAATCATTATCCAGAGCTAGAGAATACTGGGAGTTAAGAATTTTATCCACATCCCTGTATTTACCTGGAGACTGACTAATGTGTACAGTGGTTCTCCAATGGTCACTGTCAACTCTCTGGAGCAATTTCTCATAGATGGGCCTATAGCTCTGAGTATCAGAAAGATCATCATAGTCAGCATGTTTCCAAGTACTGCCAAAAAGTGATTACATATACATATATATGTATGTTTATTATTATATACATATGTGGAGTATATATCATATATACTACAAACACTTTGACTTAAAAACCACCTTAAAAATAAGCATGAGTATATAAGGAGCTATGTAGCAAAAATACAGGAGATAAATGGAATAGTAAGTAACAATACAGGTTTTGAGGTCAAAATGCTTCGATTTGAATCTCTGCTTTACCACTTAAAATGTGCTATCTTCCTACCACTTCCTACCAATTTTCTCATCTACAAATTAAGGAATTGTAATTATGTATCTGCTTACCCTTACCCTCCAGGTTATTGTCAGCATTAGATGAAATAATATGTTAAAAATACTTAAAACATGTCCTGGAATAAAGTAAAAAGTCAATAAATGTTGTAAGATGATGATGAGAATGATGCAGAAGAGTAGGAGGGGAAACATGAAGCAAAGGTCAACTTGGCAAGAGTTCAAATGGGAGTTTATTACTTTGAGGCAGGCAATGATAGAAATATAAAAACAAACCTTTAAAAAATTTTGTTTTTGGCTATCAACCTTTTCCAGCTCTCTTGAATTCAAGTTTAAGGAAGACATGCAAATTGGTGTTAAAGTGACCAAGATACTCTCAAATTATTTTTTATTTACTGCTCACTAAAGTCCAAAATAAAAAGAGGAAATTATTCCTATGACAAATACTAGAGAAAGAAGTAGATTTGGTTCTAATTTGAATATGAAATAACTGAGAGTAAATGAGAGAATTAAGTAATATTCAGAACGATCAAAATATCGTGGTTGAAAAATAAGCACAATCCCATTAGGCAGAGAGATGGTCCAATGTGAACAAGGGACAGGCTCTTAGACAACTCAAGAGTTAATAATTAGTGAATTACTGTGGGAAACCATAGTAGAACAATTGTGGTAAAAACTTTATTTCTGATCTTCCAACAAAAATTTACTATATCGATTTGTTTCTGACTAAATCATAAGGTTACAACTTCAAAAAAATCTGACTTATATGATCTCTCATCTAAAATTGTGTAAATAATTTACCGTTCAACATATCTCAGTGTGTAGAAAACAGAACTTCATTTTTTAATATTTCTCTACCCATAAACCCATATTTCCAAAACTGCTCCCAGGTACAAGAATGCCTACCAGCTAGGACTTCTCTGTTGGGGGAAAAAAAAGCGTAATTTTCACCATTAAAACTTTATCATGTTTTCTGTGAGATCTTTCTGAGCAAATCTATTGGTGTACACTGTTGATTTCAGACCCCAAGGATCCTTAAGTACTGTTTTCAGTGATGCCCAGGACTCATAGATCTTTATAAATAGACTACCTTTATAAAATCTAACTGTATTTTCAAAGAAATAAAAACCTACCATTGGCAGGTGGGGGAACACTACTGGGAAGCTGGTTAGGGAAGGAATAAGTCCATGTTTAGAAAAGAAAAATGTTTAATTGGTGTCTACTTTTCTGTTTTATTTTACTTAGACAAAAAGAACAGCCTTATTATTTATGATACACTTTTAAACTAGTTACCATAACATACAAAACAGCAGAACATGGCTAAAAACTACTTTAGGGACTTGGTTTGTTCCCCTAAAAGACAGTTTCTAAATTTTTACTTGAGGGTATAGATATATTAATCTTCTATTTTTATATAATATGATTTGGAAGCACAATGTTTTATAAACTACAGCTTAGTTGTGTAAAGGAGGAAGGGGGAAATAGAGCCAAGTCACCAACAGACCACAGAAAGTAGTGATGTGCGGGATCATTTACAAAGACAAGAGAAGATGGAGGTCAAACCTATAAAAGTCCATAAACCTTTTAACTGAGCTATCAAAGTTGGATCCAGAGTTATCACCATTACTCACACTTGGCTCCTTCTGGCCACACCTAGCAGAACTCTATAGTGTCAGGTCTAAGTGCAAGGAGTAACGCTACAGAAAGTAATAAGAAGATAGAGCACAAGGTTTAGTGTCATGCCAACTTAAAGCCTCAGATCTATAAATGACCTGAATTCAGTCTCACCTTTCTCAGGAAAATCATAAGAAAGAAAGATAAGTCAGATCCAGTCCTTTGATTCTTAATAATGTCAACTTTTCTATGTGACCATAATAATCAATTTTTTATCCCTTATTCCTATAGTTATTTAAATTCCTTTCACACCTGTTCTTAAATTGGGCCATAATCTTAATTAAGAATAATAAAGATTTTTTTTTGTATTTATTTAGCCCTAAATGGGACCCAAGAGGATAAAAAAAGGTTGAGATATTGTGGAATTCAGTGAAATCTCCAATCAAATTCATATGGTTCATTATGATGGGCTATGTTACTATGTCCTTGGCTCTAGATTCTTTACAAAAATCTCTCTAACATCTTAATAACTTTAGTTATTTTTCCTTAGAAGCTCTTCATTCTAAAAAATGTTTTCCTGGATTTCCTTCTTGAGGTCTGCCAACTGCAATACCTCATAAATGTCTAGGTATAAGTATACTGTGGTTTTAAGACTCAGGATACCCACTTCCCTTAGAACCCTTCCTGTGGAGGCCCAGCAGACTTTTAGAAGTATTTTTATCTAGTATCACTCAGAAAATGACCGCTAGATTATCTTCTATCTTAAAATAAATTAAGCAGATACAACTGTCTTCCCCCCTACCCTGTACCTGTCTATTCCTGTTTTAAGCACATTTACTGTTTTTATCCCATAAACATTTTTCTGACATTATTTCTATATATTTAGTGTTTTTCCTAAGAGATGCTCATGGCCAATATATCTCTTCGTATTCTGTGGTAAGGTACAGTTCAGGTCTTTTAAAAATATATTTGTCATAAAGTACTAAGAGGAATAGCTAAGGAAAAATCTATAGCCCTTTATTATTAGTAATAAGAAATGTTAAATGCTGAGCAACACTCTGGTGTATGTTCAAAACAGATGAAAAATACCTCACTTCCCCAATAATCTTGGAGCAGAACTGGTTATAAGCTACAATCTATTATATTAAGTTAGTGAAGAAGTTCTGTGATTCGATTTTTTAAGAATATATTTTGATCACAATGAAGATACATGTTTTGAGCCATGTCTTTTAACCTTGCCAGGTCTCCGTTTTCTTACTTAAAAATTAGGGGATTTAGCTAGATATTTTTATGTTCCTTTGGAACAGATGCTTCTGATCTGATTTTTTCAATCTCTTTATTCTTCCAAATCTCTTCTTTTGAAAATTGCTCAAATATAAAAAATGTTTTCAAATATTAATGGGAAAGTATTATTGCTATTTTAAGCAGTCACATTAATCTCTACATGACTTTTAAATATTCTTAAAGTATCTTATTTTTAAGGCATGAAGACAGACACTTCTCTTCAAATTCCAGGAGATAATGAAAAACAAACAAACAAACAAAAAACATTACTTCATTTAGTTTCTCTCAGTCATGTTCAGAGGGCCCTTCCCCTAACATCTATTCTACCCATGCATGGGTGACCAGAGAACCATACGAAGGGGCAGAGCAGAATATATGTACACAGAACTTCCATTCTTTTACTTTTATGCAGCCTTGAATGTTTTCATGTGAAAAATGACTTAAAACTTGATCTCTAAACCTGGAACTGTGATGTCACAAACTATTCAGATCATGTGGAGGAGGACTTCATTAAAATTTAAAGACTGAAGACTATAAAATGGTTTGTAACCTCTGAACTGCAGAATTTATGCATATACATGGATAAATAGTGGACACTTTTATAAATATTAAAAATAAATATGTGACGGGGGCACCTGGGTGGCTCAGTGGGTTAAGCCTCTGCCTTTGGCTCAGGTCATGATCTCAGGGTCCTGGGATCGAGTCCCGCATCGGGCTCTCTGCTCAGCAGGGAGCCTGCTTCCTCCTCTCTCTCTGCCTGCCTGTCTGCCTACTTGTAATCTCAGTCTGTCAAATAAATAAATAAAATCTTAAAAAAAAAAGTGACGTATTATCCATGACTTGAACATTGGGTTTTAGGGCTCTATTAAGTATTGGATAAATGAATAAGTGAATGAGTAAGTGAATGGAGGACAGGGGGATGCATGTTTTATAGTAGTCTGAAATCTTGCCTTAGATCTATGGAAAAAAATAGCTTTCATGGTTACTTTGTTGGGCTCATACAAGCAGGACTTGTTTCCTCTGTCTCTACTGATTCTGAAAGGTTGTATTTTCAAGTTTACCATAATTCTTTTTAGAGTAAGAACCCAACTCACCTCACCAATGACTTATCCATAAGCCTGTAAAACAATGGAAAAATAATAGTGTGGGAAACAGGCTACCAGAGCAAAGTGAGAGACGCCAGGTTTGGAAGAGATATCAAAATATGGGAGATTGATGGGCCAAAAGGCTCGAGCAATGACATTCTGTGGATACAGAGCAGAAGGAAGGCTGGTTGTTGAAGAACTGTACAGGCTGGAAAACTCCCTGAAAATGTAATCGTAAAGGTCTGTCAGCAGCAAGGCCTATAGTGGTTTATAACAAATCTTTAGGTAAAAATTCCCTAACCCACAAACCCTAAATCTTATATATTGTCACTGATCATCTGCTATTTTCTAGGATTTTCAATTGGGTTGAAGTGTAAGCTTTAGTTTATTTGAAATCAATAAAAATAAATCAGAGTCTGAGTTTAGCTATAACTGGTTTACAATGAGAAGAAATGCCCTGTGAGAGATAGGGCATTTGCTATGCTACACATATTGAGAATTTATACAGGTCTAATATTAAGCCATAGAATTTTTCTAATAAATTCATTTTGTTGATGTGTGTGGCCTCTCAATGAACATTTGCATTAGACACACTGCGGCTGTAATTAGCCAAAGTAAGACAAGAGCCATAATAGTATAGATTTGACTATTTTATAAATAATGCTGAGAAGCCCTGCCACATTTTTCTGGACTTTGTTTAAATTTATCGGGTAACCAACACACTGGAATTTGTTGTTCTGTTATTGTGGAATCCGTCACATGTATGGATGTATTGCACAGTGCCACCATTACGTGTCATATATGCCATGACTCAATCTCTCAATCAGAAAGAAGTTCACATATGTGCCTCAGAGAGGTTTCCTCTCTGAAGGAAACCTCTACAGGATCTAAGGTTCCTCAAGCAGCACATGGCAGGTCTGCAAGGATGCAGACAGGGCTACGGATGTGGCTTCATGGAAAAGAAGAGCCTCTGCGGGTGTGTGGGGGTGGTGGGTGTGTGGTGACATGCTCTTAGGTATCATTTAATCATGCATAATTACTGTTATAGACGCAAAATTGAAATAAAATTATTGGCTCTGGGAGGTGTTTTTGACTTAGACCCACAGTTCTGGCTGAGATGGTGTCAGAACTGTGAGGAGAAAGGCTTGGCAGCATCTGACTCATGAATCCCAGATGCTACCATGGTGGTGGTTCTTGTGGTTTGGAGTCATTTCAATGTATGCAAGGGAGGGCTCCCTCTCTGGCAAATGTGGTGGAAAGGGAGGGCAATAAAACTGTCTGCATTCATTTTGGGTACAGATAAGAAGCTTTTTGAGGTTCTGGGCCTAATTTTCATTCTAGAAGAATTTAAGTTTAACTAAACACTTAACTAGATCTTTGAGTATACCAGTTACACTAGGGTCATCTATCTTAGACTAAGATATCTCTTAATGAGTAGACCCCGATTCCCTCTCACTGTGGGCCCCTATAGCTCTGCTCAGGGTCACTTTCTTAGACTTTTGTGTTTATCTCTTCACCTCTGCTCTGGCACCAAGGTTTTGGGAGTGAATCTCGCTTCTGTTTGGATCAAGTAATGGTAGGAATTTGATATTTAATTTTGCAACCCAGTATCTATCCAGTCAAAACCTAAGTAGAAATCTTTTTCAATTCTGCATCACCGAGACCTCAGTTTGAGTCCCTGGTTCATGTTTAGCAACTAAAAATAAACTTAGAGACCTATATACTGTCTCAATCAATCCGAGCTTGAGTTTTCTGCGGTTAATATGAAGATGAAATGTAACTTAAATATATAGCACATAGCATAATGCCTGGCATAGAGAGTGACAGTTTTCTTTGTTTACCTCTCTATATTTTCTTCTACTATTCTATTACTAAGTGTCAAGAATCCCTGTGGAGGCCTATATGACATCTTTCCCTCTATACACACATCTACCCACTTGCCTACTCCCCAATACATGCAAGCATGCATGCATTTTTATTGGTAACTCAGGACCCTCTGTACTTTAAAAGAGAACATTAGATCCTAGAAAATTAGAAAAAGGGAAACCTTATCTAAGCAAAATTTGATAAGAAGAAAATTTTAAAGTCCTAGGATTAATCTATGAATGTAGTTTTATCATTTCAAACTCTCATTAGCCAGTAAAGATTCATTTTTTCCCCACAAATTTACCTTGTGTGAAATGCTGAATATGAAGTTATGTACCATGTTATTTTTAAAAACATATCTAACAACTTTTTTTTGTCAAGTTCTTTTAACTTTTCCATCTTTGTCAGTTCAAGGGGCCTCATCTATGCTAACATGACATGTATATAACATAAAGAAGCCAAGACTATGTTACTCATTAACTGTTTTGGCAAATCATATTCCAATCAGAAGGATAGTCACTGGGTAGTATACAGATAAGAAAACCTGTTCACCACTAGAACAGCACATGGCTTTGATATACACTAAACTAATTACAAGTTAGGATATTATAAGCCTAAGGAAAGGAGCAAGCAATTATTGTAGGACCACAATAAGACTAGCAATAACTTCTAGTGGGAAATGAAAAGGAGAAATCAAGAATCTTCTCATAAGGAGGGTAACATTGACAAGGATTTTAAAATACTTGTAAGTGAGATTTTTGATAGCTTAAGAAGTGCAAGACTAAGGAAAGGTATTCTGGACCTAAAACCAGATGAACAAAGAGATATAAAGTTAGGTATTGGTTTGATAAGCTGGTGTAGAGTGCATTGATGTGGTGGGAAATGAGATCTGAAAGGCAGGCTGGGCACAGATCTAGGGGGACTGATTGGGAATAGAAAAATGCTATTTTCTAGATTCAAAATCTCCCATCACCCAAAGACAGTTAGACTTTCTCATGCTGAATGAGAACCACAATTTTCACTTATTTATTAATTTTGATAGGCTAATGTGCCATAAGAGACACTATACTGAGTTGTGCGGAAATACACTGCTGAATGAGAAATGACCCCTGACTTTAAGATACTTTGGGAGTTAAAAAAAATGTGTCAGACAGAAAGACAGAAGAGACTAAGTGTTCTAAAAAGTACGCACATAGGGATGCAAATGAGTGAGAGTTAATTTGGACGGGTAGGCATGGACCAAGGGAAAGCATCAAGGGACAAATAATGTTTAAGCTAAACCTTGAAAAAGAACTGGATTTTGATTATTAAAGAAAAGAAAATAGAAGAAAATTTCAGGGTGATGGAGGTGAAAGGCATAGGAATAGTTATATTTGGTTCAATTTAAGGAAAACAAGAACATGGTGAAGGATGTTGACCCTTCCATGGAGGGACAGAAATAGGTGGGTGTAATAGGAGGTAGGTATTAACTGGAAGTCTGACAGAGTTTGTATGTTGAGGAAAGATAATAAAATGCCTTCAAATGGTGAAAAACATTCTATAAGCTATATGGAGCTAAAAGAAGGTATGAGAATAAAAGTGCCATAACCGGCTTGATCTAACACCAAAAGACCTCTGGCAGAGTGTGAAGAACAGAAAGTCATTCATTTATCCAACTATTCATCCAGAAATAGAGATCCAACAACCACTATGTGCCAAGAACTGGGCCAGATTTTGGAATACAATAAATAATAAAGTGGTCTTGATCTCAGAGACAGGGATTAATCAAACATACAAATAATGTATAACCAGAAACAGTGATAAGGGCATGAAATATCTTTACAAAGAGTCTCTATTTGGTCTCGAGTATTAAGGAGAGCTCCTGAAGGAAGGGATGCCTTAAGCAAACATCTGAAAGGGGGACAGGAATTAAGTCTGGTATGTGCTTGTGCGTATTTGGGAGGGCAGCTGGGGTGGGGGGTGAGGCAGGAAGGAAGCATTTCAAGCAGAAGGAAGACCTTGCACAGGAAAGAATGGTACAAGAAAGAAACAGGAAGGCAAGATGGAGCTAAGAGAGCAACAGAGAGGGAGGGTGACAACAGAGTGGAGACAGGGCCAGGGAAAGCCAAAAAATAATTCTGTGTTAGCTTTTTACATTTTATAAAGTAATCAAAAATTTATTTTACCTTTAAGGCAGTTAGTTCATGACATGGTCTCTATATTCAACATTGTGTAGAAATTCTCTATAATTTAACTATAAACTCCTTTCAGCTAAGGATTACCTATAGTAAATTCGTACTCCCTAATAAAGTAAAAGGCGCAATGGTTGTAAGTGTGTTGTGATAAGGAGAGCAAAATTCTGCTTTCAAAGCAGAAAAAGCTTGAACAGCTTCATGTTTTAGTATCTCAAAGTTTCAGAGATAATTCATAGCCATCATACCTTCCACATTATAATTACTTTCAGTATTTCAATCTCCTTTCTATTTCATAAAACTATTATAATTATTACAACTAAATAAAATATTTTCCTTTGACAAATTATGGCATCAGAAAGGAAGAAGGGAAGGAAGGAAGAAAGAAAGGAAGGGAGGGAGGGAGGGAGGGAGGAGAAAAGGAAAAGGAAAAGGGGAAAGGAAGGAAGAGTTATAGTTATTCCAGTTCCACAATTCTGAAACCTTCATTGCATCCTAATGAGCAGTATCTGCTTCCTTTTTATCACCACTTCATCAACATGCCAATTTGTAAAGTTAAGCTGAGACTGAAGTCTTCTGATAAAGACAGAGCTTAAACTTTATAATCATGGATGTTTCCTACATTCCTATGCATGGCAAATAAATAAAGTTTTTACTTTGTTTTTCAAATGCCTTCCTAAAACTTACCACTATGGGAATGTCACCAGCCATGAGCTTTGAGGTGACCAGATAATAAATAAGGTGAGCTGCTCAGAAAGTCCAGAAAGCACTGAATCAAAAAAGGCAATTTCTCCTTTCTGGTTTTTCAGCCAGTCAGCTTTACTCCTTTAATCTAATACATTCTGGTGGAATACTGCATATGACAATATGGTCTACCACAGTGGCCTTTTCCACTTTTGAAATTTGGCTGATAGCTTCAAAATATATAAATACTCATTTGTAAAGGGACTGATGGAAGAGGGAAGACAGAAGGGCAGCTCTGGTTCTCTGAGCCTTATATTCAGGACATGTGAGTGTGGAACAGAAGCAGGTCAGAGGGCAGGACAGCACCACAGGGAGAAGGTGCGAAGAGAAACACAGTCATTCCGGTGGCTAAAGAGGGGCTGGTTGGATACTGGGGATGTATAAGAGTGTTATTAAGGATTCTTGTGTGCAAAATCTAAGAGCAAAATGAACAACCTTCAAAGTGTTTAGTCTTCATTAACTACAGTCTTTCTTAAGGAAGCAAAATATTTATTGAGCATTTATTACATCTCAAAATCTGTGTCAACTGAAGAGAACCGAAGGAGGAAAAATCCAGCATCTTCAAAAAGCTCAGAGTAGTCTTGAATTTAATCTTTAATTAAAATTAAAGATAATTTTAATACAGTGTAATATGAATTCATAGTGTTTTGGTGGAAGCAAAGAAGAATGAGACCTAGCTTGCTTGGTGAGAATTGCTTGGAATTCTTTCTGAAAGAGGAAAATTTAAATTGAGATGTAAGTAAAGTGAGGAGAGGTATTCCAGGTAGGGAACGACAGGAGCAAAGGCAGGTACTTTGGTGAGGAGTGGCACGTAATGTGGGAAGCTATAAACAAGATGGCTGGAGATGAAGCTCGGAGTTTGGGAGTGTGACCACATTGGCTGGTTGAGTAACCTGGCATTAACGCAATAAGAGATGCCTTGTTAAACAGTTTGGATCATATCCTGAAGATAACAGTGAACAACTGAGAGTTTTCTCTCCCTCCTTTTTGTGTTGTTTTGTTTATTAAAGTATAGTAGATAAACAATATTGTATTAGTTTCAGGTGTATGACATAGTGATTCCACAACTACATACCTTATAAAATGTCACCACCATACGTGAAGTTATCATCTGTCACCATACAAAGCTACTGCAATATTATTGACTATATTCCTTATGCTTTACTTTTCATCCTTGTGACTCACTTAAAATTGGAAGTTTGTATTTCTTAATCTCCTTCTATTTTGCCTGTCCCTTACCCTTGAAGGTTTCCTTAAGCAAGGAAGTGATGTAGGCAGGACTGTGTGTGTATTTGTGTGTGTATAATTATAATTATATGGATATAAGTTTGATGGGACCAAAAATGGAAGCAGTGGGCCCAGTTATGAAACAACTGCAATGGCTGTGATGAGACGTGATGAAGGTTCCAACTATTGGAATGGTGGTTCTTATACACCTGAGTTTGGTGCTGGATTGGATGGGCCTGGGCAATTAAAGAAATGGTCATCAAAGATGACCAGGATTAGAGGATTTTAAGGGAAAAACAATTTTTGGGAAACATAAAATGCTCAACTTGATAAATGATCCATTGAATTGCCTATGACCATTAAGGGAAGACGTCCCATAAACAGCTATAATTAAACTATAACGAAGCTTTGTGGAGAGATCACAACTTGGAAATAGAAGAGTCTGGGTCACTGACTCATGTATAAGAGGCAGCTGACACTATGAGAGTGGATGAAATGACCTGTGGATATGCTCTGGATTGCAGAAAAAAAGCAACAGACTGAAGACAGTGTCCTGGGAAGGAGAGCATTTAATAGATGGGCAGAAAAAGAGGAGCCTCTAAAGGACACAGAAAACAAAAACAGCCTGAGGCATATGAAGAGCACCAGGAGATGAAGTGTTTTGCAAACCAAGAGTGGAGAGATCCAAGATGAGCCCTCCAAAACAGACTCACTCCAAAAGTTAATGCTTTCTAACACCTCACTGTTGATGCTTTTTAAAAACGACAATGTTAATAATACACAAATATCTTCTGTTCACAAATTCCTTTTAATTCTTCTAATTTTTAATTTCTTCACTTTCTTATTCCCATAGTCCTCAGTATGTGATACTGTATGTCCTCTTGAGGGGTACAGAACATGGTTACCCATCTTTAACAACAGGGCAAGTAAACAACAACAAAGAAGGCGGTAAGTAGGAAGGAGCTATAAATTAGAGGTTTCACCCTTTTCAGTTGAAATATCTCCAAATGATATGTGGAAAGGAAACCATGTTTGGGTTTTGTTCCCTTTATTTCAGGTTTGATTAGCCAGTTCATGGCTTATCCTCACCCTTCACTTTTGTTTCCTTCTGATGCTCACTTTAAGCAATTTTGGAGTTTGCTGGCACTTCTTTAGGGGCAAGTCAGGAATAAAAAATAAATTCATTTCAAGCGATATACTTATGTAAATGGTGCTTATATTTTTATATGAAAACTCAAAGCCAGATATTCAAAATGAGTATCACGTTTGTTTTGACTGCAGACCCAAAGCAGACCACCACCACTACTCCTTCTAATAGTAGCCAAGCATAACAAGAAACATAAGCAACCAAAAACCACACATAAAACAAATCCTAAGGAATGTATGCAGAAGCTAAATAAACAGTGGAGGTCACCAAACACATGCACTGTCAGGAAAAGGGGAAAGAAATCTATGGAAAAAAGAGAAACCACCTGCCAATTTCAAATAATTCAACTCCAAGAACTGACTGTGGTGAGCCTACTTGCTGATCCTAGACAGTCACCACTCAGACTTTCTGTGCTTTGAACACTAGCAAAAACAATCTCAAATTTCATGCAGTGCAGAGCTTAGCACACAGGTGTTGTAATCACAATTTCAGTTTTGAAAGTGTCCTCGCTCTATTTAGAAAAGAGTGAGCTATTTGTGATGTTCTGAATTGAGGAACAATGAGAAAGAAAACCTTAAGCTTGAGTCTTAGTGCAATTCATGTCAAATATGTCTATTGTTTCTGTCTAATTATATTTGAAATCTATAGTAACCCATAATCTAGCAACTATCCCTATAACATGGAAATAAGTGAGAATCTGACTGAAATTTTGCACAAGTTTCAACATATGTATTCCATCTTGAGAATTTTCAGTGATAGGGGTGCCTGGGTGGCTCAGTGGGTTAAAGCCTCTGCCTTCGGCTCAGGTCATGGTCTCAGGGTCCTGGGATGGAGCCCCGCATCGGGCTCTCTGCTCAGCAGGGAGCCTGCTTCCTCCTCTCTCTCTCTCTGCCTGCCTCTCTGACTACTTGTGATCTGTCAAATAAATAAATAAAAATCTTTAAAAAAAAAAAAAAGAATTTTCAGTGATACCTGAAGCTTACAAATCCAAGACAGGGTCCAGGACCAAACCTATCTACTATATCAAGACCAGAATCAAGGAAGTTTTAGGGTATTGCATTAGATGTTTTAGCTGAGAAAGCAGAAGACCAGAGCTTAAAGAATTACAAGAATCTTTAATAATGGTTCAGGCAAGGTCAAAATAGGCAAGGTTATAATCTCTAATAATGGCTCTGGCAAGATCAAAAAAACCAAGCTGAGGTGGTATGAGGTCCTTGCAAGTACGCAGACATAACAACAGAAAATCTGGAAGGTTGCTGATCCTTAAGCCTTCTGAGTGAAAAAGAATTTCACATTTAGAATGCTGCTAGGCCATAAGTATCCTGAAGTTTCTCACCTAACTGAATTCCTGGGGACTCAAGTCTCTGGAATAGAGTTCAGTCATGAGAATAAGAAGTAAGAGCAAGCAATGGCCCAAGAGTTCGGTGGGTGGGCAAACTTCCAGCATAACTCAAGAAGTAGGTCTATGGCAGAATTCTAGTTACATACACTGGACATGTGTGACGAATTTAGCTTTGGTAATCACCAAGTATCACTTTATCAGAATGGGACTCAAGAAGGAAGTGAGCTGGGTGCCTGGGTGGCTCAGTTGGTTAAAAAACTGCCTTCAGCTCTTCGGCTCAGGTCATGATGACTCCTGCATTAGGTTCCCTGCTTAGCAGGGTGTCTGCTTCTCCCTCTGACCCTCCCCCTTCTCATTCTCTTTCTCTTTCTCATTCTCTCTCTCTCTCTCAAATAAATAAATAACATTTAAAAAAAAAAAGAAGGAAGTGAGTTGTGATGTAGGATGGAGGTCAGGAGCCCAAGCCTGGGGGCTAGCTTCCTGTCAGTAGGGAGTATGCTTCTCTTTCTCTCTCTCCCTCTGCCCCTCCTCCCACTCATGCTCTTTCTCACTCTTTCAAATAATTAATTAAAATATTAAAAAAAAAAGAAAATTTAAGTCATGCATAATTCTAGCAGGGTCTGGGCATGGCAGATGATTATGATAATAATCGTCATGACGATTAAAAAAGAAGAAAACAAACAGGTTTGAAAACACTGCAGAGCTGGGGGAGGGGAGGGTCTAGTCACAAAGGGGCATATGGAACTTTTGGAGGGGAATGGAACTGTTCCATAACCTGATCGTAGTGGTAGTTACAAGACTATATGCATTTGTCAAAACTTCTAGACTCACACAGTAAAAAGGATGAATTTTACTGTATGTTAATATCACCTCAATTAAGAAATTAATCTGTGAGAAAATATATGCATCATGATCCCAATTTTGTAGAAAAAATGTTACATCTCAAAGTACTAATGGTAGTTACTTCCAGGAAGTATACTTATGGATTTACTGAAAGACATTCGAGTCAGAATCAGACACTTCAGTTGAAAGGTTATATATAATCAAGACTGTGATGGCCATAATAAGATCATGCAATTGCAGAAATTATGAGCAGAAAAATCACTAGAAACTCAGAGGAAATCAATTCAGTTGAGAGGTGAAGACAGAATAGAAATAAAAAGCTGTAAATATGTATACATGTTTGTAGGTATAAGAAGAAAAGTTACCATTCAGATTGTAGCCCATGAATATTTTTCTCCTTGAACTGACTTTTAGGCAAAAGAAGTTGCTCATTACTAACAGAAGCCACTGAAAAATAGTAAAAGTAAATTAAAACAAAACAAAACAGGCTAGGACAGAATTCTTCGTCACACAAATAGAGCCCACCCTTCAGCTAATCAGTACTCTTTGGGATTAGCTGTCCAACTAATTATGATCTACCCAACTGTATTATCATCTATTCCCTATTTTTTTTTTAATCTTATTTGGGCTATGGGGAAGCCTTATACAATGCTTTAGATAGAAGGCATCTTCTACAGTTTTCTTTTTCTCTGTCAAAAAAGATATTAGAGTAGCCCTTTCTTAACCACGTTTTACTTTCCATTGTTTGGGTTAACTGCAGTATGGGTTACACTACCTCGCAGCTGCCTACATCATTCCCCTCATTTCCTCTCATCATGTAGGCACTTTATCATCTCCATCATCACAAGAAGGGTGAGTACAGTGCAAGATATTTTGAGAGAGAGACAGAGAGACAGAGACCATATTCACTTAACTTTTATTACAGCATATTATTTTAACTGTCCTATTTAATTAGCCACTGCTGTCAATCTCTTGCTGTACCTAAATTACAAATGAACTTGATCTAGGTACGTATAAATAGGAAAAACAAAGTAATATAGCGTTCAGCATAACCATGGTTTCAGGCATCCACTAAGAATCTTGTAACATATCTGATACGTATAAAGGGGGACCAATGCATGGTTAGTTGGACAAAATTTTTCTCTCTGAACTCATAGTTGCTTCCAATGAGCACTATTTCCCTTTTTAAGAGCTCAGAAATTATCCTTTTAGTAAACTGTTCTACTCACAATTTACAGCTTTGAGAACTCATCTACCTTTCTTGTTTATTTTTTTTTTCTCTTCTCCCCTGCCCCTTCCTTTTTAAATGGGGGCCACTGTATCTACCCCCTGGATAATTCTTTGGGCAAAATTTCCACTTTTCACATTTACTAAAAAATTCCAGACAACTGTTCACAAACTTCACTTCCCAATTTTTTCACCTTACAGAGGGATAACATTTGTGCATGCCAGGTTTGGAAGTAAGGAGCTGCTTTTTAACTATCCTTTCCCTAATGTGGATTCTAATTCCTTTTTAATGGCATTTGTTTAGTACTTTTCAATCCAAAGATCATTCTTCTTGATTCAGAAAAAAAGTTAAAATAGAAGCTAAATTGTTTCTGTCTTTCTTAGTCGCTGATTTAAGTCTCAAGCAGCAGATCTATCATTTCCGTGTTTTTTCTTCTTACTCTGAACATAAAGACATTTGTATTGAAATTACATTTGCCACATTCATACTGTATTTTTACATAGACTTCAAGTTCACAGAAGTGACATGCTTTGCCAGAGAGCCTTAAAGAGATTAGGGCTAACCCCTCCCCTCAATAAGCTATCTTAGTGACCAGGATTGATTGTATTAAATATGATGATTTACATTTTCACTCTGTATTTACTTAAAAAAATGTAAATCAAGTAAAATGTCCATAAAGTGAGTACAAATAAAATGAGTAAAATGAGTAGGTCATATATTTAAATTTCAAGCGTTGCATTACTTACAATTAAATGTAATTTTTAAGTGTCCTAGATCTCTACTAACCGATATGGTAGCCAGGAGCCACATGTGGCTATTTAAATGTAAATTCCTTCAGAGACAGCACATTAAAAAATTCAGGTCCACATTTCAAGTGCTCAGTAGCCACATGGGTTGATTTAATTGTGTTGGACAATACTGCACAGAACGTTTCCATCATCACAAGATGCTCTATTGGAAACCACTAATCTAGATACATAAAATGTGACGTCTAATTGACTTTTTTCAAGTACAGTCTTCTTGTACAAAATTTCTACACATGCCAATCACTGATTTGCTGTTATATTAACAGCAATGCATACATTGCATCTTGAATGAACTACCTGCAAATTATAATTAAACGTATTGATCTGTTCTCAAATCAATTGATTTTTAAAAAGACAACTAATAAATGTAAATGTATCATGCTTCAGATCACAGGATCCAGTGATACTGGCTAATCTGAATTCCCAAGATGTTTACTGCAAAGCCTACCCTGCTAGCATATCAGGGCAGTACATTTTAGTAGTATCTGGCCACCACTTACTATTCCTAAGAAAGCTATGGTAGTTAACCAGGAATGTATATGTCTAATTTCAGCTCCAAAGGAAAATATCATCCCAAGGATCAGGATGTAAAAAGACACTGTGCTGAAAACAGGTGTCCCAGCACTAATTCTTTTTCCATCTTCTAGTGTTTGTTCTCTAAGACAGTCCTGACAAGCACAAATAGAAACCACAGCTAAACCTCTCAGTAGCTGGTGACTTTTTTCTTTTCTGAGCCAGAAACTCTTTCTAATAGCTCTGGGAGAAATGTAAGAGAACTGGCTATGGTAATATTAATAAAATAATATGAAGAAGTTAAAACTCTAAAAAGAGATTTAGGGAAAACATGGTAGTATGTTGCACAGTGGCCTGCAGGTAAATGCTGAATAACTTAAATGTAAGGGTATGGAGAGTCAAAAGGGAAGAGGGAATAAGGAAAGAAAGAAGGAAGGGAGGAGGGGAACATGGGAGGAAATGAAAGATGGCAAAGTCACCCAATGATGTCACAGGAGAGCTTTCAAGTTCACAAAGAAACCTAGTTAGACGTATAAATGAATAAGCAATTTGTAAGTAATAATATAAACCATGGTAAAACATATTGCCTAAGGTTTGACTTATATTCTATAAACATGTATACACAAATAGTAATCTTGATTCTCAGCCTAAATAAATAAATAAATAGAACTAAAGAGAAGATTCCAGCTCAGAAAGGTAACAAATGAATAGAATACAAGTATGGCCAAATAGTATAATAAATATGCTGGAAATAAGGGCTAGCAAAGATTGACGATCTACACATTAAAGAGAAAAGTATAGTTGTTCACAAAATCAGAGCTCTTACCAAAAGTCAATTATCAGAGGCCAAATATAAATACATGATGGAAACAGAAAGCAAGTTTAAAATACTGAAAGCAGAGAAAGAAAATCTATCTTATCTGTGTTTTAAGACACATTCAGACTGTTGAAATCATCAAGAAACATCTTTTTTTTTTTTCTTAAAGACTTTACTTATTTATTTGTCAGAGAGAGTGAGCACAGGCAGACAAAGAGGCAGGCAGAGGCAGAGGGAGAAGCAGGTTCCCTGCTGAGCAAGGCACCCGACCCGACGTGGGACTCGATCCCAGGATGCTGGGATCATGACCTGAGCTGAAGGCAGCTGCTTAACCAACTGAGCCACCCAGGCATCCCATCAAGAAACATCTTTAAAACTCAAAGGCAAGTGTAACTATATTTCAGCATTTGTACGGAATCAGGCCAGGCTATCAGACCATTAATAAAAATAAAGCACAAGAGGAGAATTTTTTGTTGTTTTGTTTTGTTTTGTTTTCTAGCTTTTCCCCCCTCTCCCAATATCCAACACAACTTGAATCAGAAGATATTCCCATAAATTGCTGCAGCTTATTAAGATAGACTCAAGGAAGAAGGGGTGATGAAGGCTGGGGTAGAGGAACGCAAATCAAAATCTCCAGAGTAAGAAGTAATTCCCACCTTTCACCCTCCCCCAGTTTCCTCCCATCAAGATTCCAGACCTATAATAAAGCCATTTTCTTATCTCTCTGATACAGTTTTTGACTACCACCAAAGCTATTTCATATGTACAAATCATTTGCTTTCTTTTCATTTATGAGAGAACTCCAGAAGGAGAACAAGAAAGAAGGAAATAATGCTTAACAATTAATGTAGATAACTGGTGTTTTTCATAACAAATGAAAATCATCCGGTCCAAACTTCTTACCTAAAAAAATAAAAAATACAGAAGCCAAAAAAGATTCTGTGATTTTTTTCAAGATTATATCATTAGGCTATGCAAAACTAAGACCCAATGACATGTGTCCTGTCCAAATTCTTACTTCTACACAGGTACCGACCAGATACCCTGGTTTCACAGATAACACATTTGTATTGTATGAGATGACAGGAAGAAAAAGCAACTATGCATTTACTTTAAAACACAGACGCTTGGGAATTACAGTCCAGTTAGGCTAACTCCTGGGCAATTCATACTTTAAATTATTTTATAAGCTCCAGAAAACAAGTCTTTAAGTAATGGCTTATGGAGATTTATAGTAGATAAATCTGACTAAATGAATCTAACTCACTGAAGATAAATAATCTCACAAATTCCTCGAGAGCTATGACTCTTCCTTAATCTTACTTGGATGTCGAGGGCTTGACACAGTACTTGGCACACAGCAGGAGCTCAGTCAATATTTAATGAATAAATGAAAGGGATCCTCATTGCTAAACTGTTAAAATGGGGCAAACAACAAAAAACAACCACACTCATACTTAGAGATTCGTAGCAAAATCATTTGAAAGACCTGAATGGCTGCTTGCAATTGTTGAAATGGAGACTTCTAGCTGCTGGTGTTTGTTTTCATTAATTTCTAGAGTTGAGTGAAGACTTGAAAACTGCTTATTCAGAAATCCAAAATTACATTAAAATATTGGGAATAATGTGAATTAAGTAAAACTCAAAGGACAAAATGCTCGTACCAGATGTAAAAAAAAAAAAAAAAAATGGCTTCTGCTCTTGACTCTATAATTATTTGCCAATTTAACCTTCTTTCCATTTTTTTACTTGTAATATGAGGAGGACCTGGCCAACTGTTCTCAGGGGTGTGCATTTTAATACACAAAGGATATAGCTAGTTGCCAAAGATGACCCCCTCCCCAGAAGTTCCTCCTCTTCTTGCACATGCTAAGTGCTCCTCCGTCAAGAGGTGGAGTCTATTCTCCATCCTTTTGGTCTGCACTAGCCTCCTGACTTGCCTTGGCTAACAGAAAGTAATGGAAGTGCCACTAGTTCTGGGAAATGCATTATTTCCTTTTTTTTCTGCAGAGGACTGGCTACTTTTGCCTTTGCTCTGGGTAGCCAGTTGCCACACTGAGTGGAAATTCTGGCTCCATGGGGAACAGTAAGGAGGAGATACACTGGGGGAGACAGATGCCACAGAGGAGCATCGAGAAGTCAGGTTATGTGGCTTAAGCTTTCTTGGAAGTTGAAGCCTAGCCCCACCACCAGAGGAAGCCAGTCAGCTTGCATGAGTGACCCAAGCCTTTACCCAGTAGAGGATCCACTTACACATTTCCCGCTCCTCCCTTCTCTAACCTACAGAATCATGAGAAATACATTATGATGGCTTTTGCAACTAAGTTTAGTGTGATTCACTACAAAGCAATAGTTAACTCAAACAGTTAGTGTATTTGAACCTCTGGAAGAATGAACTAATTTAGAAAAATACCAGTAATTTTCTGAAAGTGAAAATAAGTCCAAAAATAAAGATGAAGAATCATGGTCAAGCAACTGTAACCAACTGGACATGCTTTGAAATGTGGTAAAAATACCACTACAGTACTTGGATTTTTAAATAACTTAACTTCTATTGAAAAAAATTAGACAGGGGATGTGTCTAAGATTTTCCCTCCCTGCTTGGAAACTCACGTCAGATGATATTTGCATGAGGAACATAGTCCTATGGACATACTCAAGATTATGCAAATTCTTACAATGGTAATTTTAAAAAGAATACTGAAATACAAGTGGTAAGCTTACCCACATCAATTCCAATTTTTATATATAAAACCGTACTTATTTCATTACTGTATCATCAACAACATATTCCCTCTCTTGGCCACATGTCACAGAGGAACAAGGCGAATGATATAGTCAGGCATTTTAGTTTAGACTGTTTTGCCATTCAGCTGAAGTTGGAGAGATGACCATTAAGTTTTGTTTTGTATCTATTTTCCCTTTATTTAAATACTTTTTAGCACTGTCGTTATTACTTCCCTTATATTCAAAAGCTTAATTTTTGTTCCTCAATATATTTGGAAATAAAGATCAGAATTCACTTGCCTTGTGAAATTGTTATTGTAATAATAAATGAGAAGATATTTTTAATATAATTTGACTAATGCTATATGAAACAGGCTAAAAGTTCAGATTTTAAAACTACATATATTTTTTAGGAATATGAGTAGCACTTCTCCCCCTACCAATGCAATTTTTCTATGTAAGTGAAGCTTTCTTTTGTAAGAAAGATCTGATGAGAGAAAGAAATTGAGAAGAGGCATGGTATTCATTAAAGGAACTTATCCCTTTGTTTTAGTCAGGAGGATAAATCATTTGTTTACTTTTTGGAAAAGTATAAACTTGTAAAGCCATTTTTTTGCATATAGAACATGAAGATTATAGGGGGTCTTTATTCTAGATATTTAAATTTAAAAATTTTAAATTCATAAAACTTTATGGACATATTTTATGTAAACATTTTATATAAAATTTATATAAATCAATAAATTTTAAAAAGTAGAGAACTTTACCTTTAAAGGAATATTGTGGTTAAATTTTGGAGAAATGAATATTCCTTTTTCAAAAATGAAGTTTATCCACACCTAAGTTATGCTTTTAAAGTATTTAATGCCACATGTTAACTTCCTTAAAGCCAATCACAATGGTATGGAAGATCATACGTTATCAAAATTCTTAGAGGTAAAATATTTAAATAGAAAAGTTGTTAAATGTTCGCTGAAGATCTTCAATGTGGTAGGCCCAAGTGACTCACTTTTTATACTTTCTTTTTTTAATCTCACAATAGCTTAGGGGTAAATACTATCCCCACCAACTTGAAAGAAAGAAAACTAAAATTGAAAGTTTTGTGGTAAAATACTCAAGATAAAAAGCTGATTAAGTGTCCAGAATTAAGTTTTCAACAAAAGTCAGCTTAATCATAGCACCCACGGTTTTCTCATTGTTTCACAGTACTTAGGGATAATGTTTGAAAAGCTGCAGATTTTATTACTTTGCATGGCTTCGTAGCATGCCCTTCAAACCTCTTTGTAATCTGGCATCAACCCACCTAACTCTGTAAGAGTTCTAGAGAGTAAAAGGATAGAGACACAATCAGTGTATTATTGGAGGAAATGGCATAAATTCTGGGGTAAGGATGAGAGTGAGGACAGGGTCTTTGAGAGGAAATTAATCAGAACCCTGTGGATTGAAGGGCGAGGAGGGATTAGGTAGGTGGTGCAGCAGACCATGTGCAGACACAAAACCACATGGAGGATGCAACAAATTATATTTCCAGAATTTGCAAATATAAAATTTAAAGAAGCATGGGGGGTGGGCACGGAGAGACAAGCCAATATGGAGGGTCTTTTGTGATGAAAACAAGGCTGCATTTATCAATCAACAATGGGAAACTATTAGGGAGTTTTTAAGAGAAAGAGTTATAGGATCATATTTATTTTACATAAATTACCCTGAAGCTGTATGAAAAATGACTTGTGGGTAAGGAAAGAGGGTTGGTAGCAAGAGTGAGGACAAGGACACAGTCAACTTTGAGGGTGACAGCTGGTCAAAAGATGTACCTTAACTACTACTACTATGGTAAGTTGGGGGGTGCAGAGAGGAGGGTAACAGAGCTTGTCCACATGGTACCTTGTCCAGAGTCCAAAAGGTGCTTCCTCCATGAGATGCTTTACTTTTTCTTTTGGGAAACTGTCAAAATGTACTGATTCTTTTAAATGTACAAAGATACTTTACCAACAGTGCCTGAAAAATCATTTATAAATCACATTTGCACTCCCTCGGGCACTTACACTCCTCTGTCCTTGCACAATGCCATGAAGGCAAATGGTTCTCAATGTGGTTAGGAGGAAAACAGTGTTTATGATGGGTAATTAGAGAAAGTGAAGTGGAAGGATGACAAGCATTGACTCTATTGGCTGATTGGATGTTATTCCCTAAGTTGAGCTATAGATTCCAGAAAAACAGCTTGGGGCTGGGGTGAGATTTTTAATAAATTCAGTGTGTGGCTTGTGAAGCTTAAAAATTCCTAGGAACATCTTAAATAAATGTTTACTAGACACTGGATTTACATTTGAAACTCAGCAAAGATCAGAGTAAGGCAAGAGTTATAATGGTGAGATGACCCAGAAATAGATCATGGAATGAGAAGAATAGCAGGAGGAAGTTGTATTACAAAAAACATTAATGTAAAAGGCCAATAAGTGAAGAGATTCCCACAAAGAGAAGAAAAATAGTCCACAGAGGCAGAATGAGAATCAGGGACAAATGCTGTCGAAGAAAGCAAGGGGCAAGTTACTATCCAGGTGTCAATGAACCAAGAAAAGTCAGCAAAAAGCCCAGAAAACCAAAAAACAAACAAACCAACAAACAAAAAAACCAGCAATGGAAAGGAACTTCATTGCTCCAATTTAAATCCTTCATCTGACAGAGGTCTTGCACCCAAAAGGTTCTCAATGTTTGCTGAAGGAATGTATGAAGAAACTCTGTTTTATATCATTTTGCTTTTGAAGAGGAGGCCATATGATGGAGTAGAAAGGAGTGAGTGAGGAAAAACATTTATTTCCTAAATGCCTACAAGGTACCAGATTCTGTGCCAGAAGCCCTCATAAGCTGCCACTAAAAATGACATAATACCCACAGAGTACTGATAGTAAACAAAACAATCTGAGAACTTAAATGGAAGTTAACTACTCAGTCAATGACTGAACAATATTTAAAGTGAAGGTTCCTGGTGCTCTCCCAGCTCTGTCACTTACCAGCTCCTGAAAAAATGGAAATTTCTTAATTTATATGAAATTTACAAGGACTTGGAAGAGATACCTCCAACACCTTTTCATATTCCAAGTTACCGCTTCTTTTAAATTGGTCATAGTTAACAGCCCTGATGTGTACTTTCACTTGGCCAGACTTCAAATTCTCCAAGTAAATCTGGACTTTGTTTTCTTCTTCTGGAATCATTTCAGAGAGTTCTGAAGACCACAGAAGCTCAATATTTATTTTTAATAAATGGGAAAGCATTTCTTAAAGCAATTTGTTTATTAAACACTTTAATCAGCCCAAGAACTATTATAAGAGAAGACAGTTAACGTAAGTCACTTAGATTTGCAAAGAAGGAAAAGGCTTTTAAAACCTTACAAGAGGGGCGCCTGGGTGGCTCAGTGGGTTAAGCCACTGCCTTCGGCTCAGGTCACGATCTCAGGGTCCTGGAATCGAGTCCCGCATCGGGCTCTCTGCTCAGCAGGGAGCCTGCTCCCTCCTCTCTCTCTCTGCCTGCCTCTCTGCCTACTTGTAATCTCTCTCTGTCAAATAAATAAATAAAATCTTAAAAACAAACAAACAAACAAACCTTACAAGAGAGTTATCAGACAACTAGCATGCCTACTATCATCTGTGATGAAGAAGTAGAAACCCCCCCCCAAAAAGAGGAATCTGTTAAGAATTACTTTTAAAAGTTCTTCATATTCAGATCAGCAAAATGACACATATCACAGAGTACTTAAATATCATGATTTACCCCTTTGCCTTCAACTACACCTTTCAGAAATTTGAGAGGGGTAAAATGCCTTCACTGTGAAGCACTAGAAGGATTTACCTGATCACCTTAAAGAGACACTGCTACAGATTTGAAAGTAATCTTTACATTTCTACAGAAGTCACTGGAACAGATCACGCTCATTTATCAATTTTCAAGTCTCTGGTAAAGTAACATGAGCTATAAAATGTCTTTTATAAAGCATATCCATGTAACTTTCTTTTGTGACAGAGAAATGGTATTTACAAATATCCTAGAGTCAGATGTGGATCAGCCCTTTTTATTACATTTGATCTGACTGTCTTGCTAATAGGATTTTTTAAAAAAGTGGCACATGGCTCATACAACATGTCACTGGTTGAATTAGTGGCTTGCTGTTAATCTGGAGAGTTTTACAGAGTAGTATCTGAAAGGAGAAGTTCAATTCAGATACTGTCAATACACATTTAAAAAAAAAATAGAAAATAAGAAATATATCACAAAGTCTAATTGCCAGAAAGGAACAAAAATGATCTGATTTGTATGTAAAAATGACAATGTGGTATGATCATTGTAAATATGGAGAGAATACTGGATACCAATACTAAAAAGTGTCCCATTTACTATGATTTGTAATAGTTAAAACTTTACGAGGCACAACAGTTGCCTAAGAACTTTATTTGGATAAAGGATCACTGAAATAAAATGTAAAATTTAGACTATCAAGAGACCAGAGATGAGTGAAGTTGCTATGGGATTAGAAAGCAAAGGAAAAAAAAAAGGCTTAGGGAATTCAGATTTTAGTTTATAGAAGAGAAATATGGGGGTTGAATGTTAGTAATTACACTATAATGTATTGTTCTTCATTTAAAAAATCATGCATGACCTAACTATAACATTATAAATCAATGGCAAATATATAGCCAAAATTAAGGTTAAGAATTTAACAAAGCAGGAATTTGTTTTCCTAGAGAAAAGATGCAGCATTAGTTCAGACAATGACTGTCTTCTAATCATAAGACTTATATAATAAACCATTTAATGTTGTCACTGGATTTTGTACAGATATTTTATATCCAAACTGAACTCTTGCTTGACCCCAGAACATACCTTTCATGCTTCCATTTTGCTCATACTCATCCTTCACTCACAGCTTAAATGTCATTTTCTCAATTTAAAAGATGTCCTCTGCATTCCTTTCTTATAACACTTTATTATTTTTCTTTAGAGAATTTATTGCAACTTGTAATTACCCACCATTTCTATTTATGTATAAACCACTATTATAAGCCAAATATTGTATTAGGTACATGATGCAGTTTTTTCCTTTGCTCTGTTATAAGCAGAAAGAAAACAATCAATGTATGTATTTTAAGTCCTACATGCCATGGCTGAATACAATGAATGAATGAATGAACGAACAAATGAATGAAGGACAAATGAGAAGGAAGAACTTCTTTTCTTGGTGTAAAGAATAAGAACAAGGTACAAACAATGTAATGGATGTATATTGCAGGGAGTACTGGGGATTTTATATTTGTTTAATTCCCCCCTTCCATGTGGAGTAGATGGCATGATCATTTGAGGATCAGAGAGATTAAGTCACTAGATGAAGGTCAACAGCTGATAATTCATGAAGGTAAAATTAAAAACCCAAATCTGCCCACATTAAAGGCGATATAATTGCTATCTTACTAAATTTCTAGGTCTACAGTTTCATGAAAATATACATGTGTCAAAATAGTCATTCCATAATTTGTTACTTCCCTGACAGCACAGTATCTCTTGATAGGGCAAACAGTAAAGTGTCTCCCAGGTTCTGCTGGGAAAACAGGTAATTTGTGGTTATTAGTATTTTCTATTTTTATTTAACCTCAAATTTTAGTTACATGTAAAAAATAAGTCCATTAGTTGATGGCTATAGACAAATCTTAAGATCTTTTAGTAGATAATATTTTAAAGAACCTAAAAATAAAATATTGTGCTTTAGGAGTGAACTTTTTTCATTTAAAAAATAACTTAAGCATTGATGAAAGACATTGAAGATGACACAAACAAATGGACAAATATTCTATGCTCATGGATTGGAAGAACAGATACTGTTAAAATGTCCATATATTCAAAGAAATATACAGATCTGATACAACAATCCCTATCAAAATACCAACAGTGTTTTTCATAGAACTAGAACAAATAATCCTAAAATTTGTATGGGACCACAAAAGACTCTGCATAGTCAAACAATCTCGAAAAAGGAAAACAAAGGTGGAGGTATCCAGATTTCAAGTTATATTACAAAACTATAGTAATCAAAATAGTATGGTACTGGCACAAAAATGGACACTTACATCAGTGGAACAGGACAGAAAGCCCAGAAACAAATCCCGGATTATATGGTCAATTTCCCACAAAGGAAGCAAGATTATACAATGAGAAAGACAGTCTTTTTAACAATCAATGTAGGAAAAATTGGACAGCTACATCCAAAAGAATAAAACCGTACCAGCTTCTTACACCACACACAAAAATAAACTCAAGTGGGTTAAGTATCTACTTCAGCTCAGGTCATGATCTCAGGGTCCTAGGATCGAGCCCCACATAATGCTTCCTGCTCAGCTGGGAGTCTGCTTCTCCTCTTCCCTTCCCTTCTGCTTGCTCTCTCTTTTCCCTGCATCAAGTAAATAAATAAAATCTTTTTAAAATTAAGATAAATAAACTCAAAATGTATTAAAGACCTAAATGTGAGACCCGAAGCCATAAAAACCCTAAAAGAGAGCACAGGCAGTAATTGTTCTGACACTGGCTATAGCAAGATTTTTCTAGATATGTTTCCTGAGGCAAGGGAAATAAAAGCAAAAATAAACTATTGGGACTTTATCAAAATAAAAAGCTTCTGAAAAGCAAAGAAAACAATTAATAAAACTAAAAGACAACCTACTGAATGAGAGAAGATACTTGCAAATGACAGATTCAAAAAAGGGTTAGTATCCAAAATATATAAAGAACTTATAAAACTCAACACTCCAAAAACAAATAATCCAATTAAACATGGGCAGACGACATGAACAGACATTTTTCCAAAGAAGACATCCAGATGGCCAACAAACACATGAAAAGATGCTCAACATCACTCATCATCAGGGAAATGCAAATCAAAACCATAATGAGGTTATCATCTCACTCCTGTAGAATGGCTAAAATCAACAACACAGGAAAGAACAAGTGTTGGCAAGGATGGGGAGAAAGAAGAAGCCCTCTTGCACTGATGGTGGGAATGGAAGCTGGTGCAGTCACTGTGGAAGACAATATGGAGATTCTTCAAAAATTAGAAATAGAACTATCCTACAATCCAGTAATCACACTACTGGGTATTTACCCAAAGAATACAAAAACACTAATCTGAAAGGATATTTGCATCCCTCTGCTTAGTGCAGCATTAAAATAGCCAAATTATGGGAAGCAGACCAAGTGTCCACTGATAGATGAATGGATAAAGAAGATGTGAGATATATATATATATTACTCAGCCATAAAAAAGAATGAAGTCTTGCCATTTGCAGTGACATGGATAGAACTAGAGTATACTATGCCAAATGAAATAAGTCAGAGAAAGACAAATACCATATGATTTCACTCATATGTGGAACTTAAGAAACAAAGCAAATGGAAAAGGAAAAAAAGAGACTGACAAAGAAACAGACTCTTAACTACAGAGAACAAACTGATGTGGTTACCAGAGGGGAGGTAGGTGGAGGGATGAGTGAAATAGCCCAAGAAGAGTAAGAATACACTTATCATGATGAACACTGAGTTATGTATAGAATTGCTGAATCCCTCTATTGTACACCTGAAATATACTGTGCACCTGAAATGTAACATCGCATATGAAATATACTGGAATTAAAATTTAAAAATTAATTAAATAATAAAAACAACTTTGTTTATATTAAAATGATACTTGTTTTTTAAAGTGAATACCTAACTTGTATTTTAAATGAACCAAGACATCAATAAAAAAAGTTTCAAAAAGTCATAAATATACATTTTTATTATTTAATCTGAGTCCTGAGTACATGTTCTTTGTTAAACTGTGTATTCCCCATGTACCTTGAGGGATTTCATTGTGTTTAAGATGAGCAACAGTTTTATTTTTTTACCTTTTTATTGTTTTTTAAAGATTGTATTTATTTGACAGAGAGAGACGCAGTGAGAAAGGGAACACAAGCAGGGGCAGTGGGAGAGGGAGAAGCAGGTTTCCCACTGAGCAGGGAGTCTGATATCGGGCTCGATCCCAGTACCCTGGGATCATGACCTGAGCTGAAGGCAGACGCTTAATGACTGAGCCATCCTGGCGCCCCAACAGTTTTATTTCTAATTATAAAGGATTTTCTTAGCTTTTTAAATCCATGTAAAACTGTTCCCAAACACATTACTTAACTGATGTGCATCACAGAAAATATCTTGTCTTGGAAACACTTCAAACGAGACAAATTCCACAGGAGACAGGGCCACGGACTAACACTCTACAGCAATATGACCTCTTGACCAAAACTTTTCTGAATTGCATCACAATTTGCACCCCTGACACCTGTCATTTTCAGAGATTAATAACAAATTTCTGAAGCATACTGCAATGCTGCTTGAACAGAAATAAGACAAATTTTACCCTTCTCTCTCTTAAGATCTGCATTTTTTTTTCTAGTATTTTATCTTTTTTTCTTTTTAATGTTCAGTCAGCCAACATATAGTACATCATTAGTCTTTGATGTAGTGTTCAGCAATTCACAAGTTGTGTACAACACCCAGTGCTCATTACAACATGTGTCCTCTTCAATACCTATCACCCGGTGACCCCATCCTCCCTCCCCCTCCCTTCTGTAACCCTGTTTGTTTCCCAGAGTCCAGAGTCTCTCAAAGTTTGTCTCCCTCTCTACTTTCTTCCCACTCAGTTTTCCCTTCCTTCCCCTGTGGTCCTCTGTCCTCCTTATATTCCCCATATGAGTGAAACCATACAATAATTGTTTTCCTCTGCTTGACAAGATCTGTATTTTAATTCTGACCTGCTCTTATTTGTTTTAAAAGCCAGAAGATGCTTGGTACTAAGGTTGTGGACCTGCTTAAGTTCATCATTTTCATATCCTATCTCCAACACAACTGCAGTTTTCTTGTGTGTCTAAGGAACCAATCCTCTACATCAGGTACCTCATGGCATCCCTAAGTAAGCCAAGTCCACTGTAATGTTTTAAAGAAAACAGCACACTCAGAGAGGTCATCTATGTGTATCAAAAATCTGCCGTAGTCGCATCAACCTAACAGATGGGTTTCAAAGCTAATGCTTGCTTACAAAGTTTATTGATATGTGCAAATGAGTAATTTAATGCAAATCTGAATATTCACCATTACCTAATAATCTAACATGAATCAGAGTAAAATTGACATATTTAATTTCATGTTAATTTGCAATTCAACACATAAACATATACCTGATGTTGTTTATGTATATGAACTATATATGGCTATAAAATGAATTGTATCTTGAATAAACAAGGGGACCTCCTTAATAGAAAATAAGGACAGGGGTGCCTGGCTGACTCAGTGGGTTGGGCCTCTGCCTTCGGCTTGGGTCGTAGTCTCGGGGTCCTGGGATTGAGCCCTGCATCAGACTCTCTGCTCAGCAGGGAGCCAGCTTCCCCTCTCTCTCTGCCTGTCTCTCTCTGTTTGTGATCTCTTTCTCTCTCTCAAATAAATAAATAAAAATCTTTTTAGGCTCCCACCAAGCAGAGAGCCCGACATGGGGCTCAATCCCAGGACCCTGAGATCATGACCTGAGCCGAAAGCAGAGGCTTAACCCACTGAGCCACCCAGGCACCACTAAAAAGTTTTTAAAAAAGAAAATGACATTAATGTGGATTTATTTGTGAGGTAAAGATTTTTGTGGGGCAACATGAAAAGTTAATTATTTCAGTTTACCTAGACTTACTGGTATCAGACAATGGAATACTGGTAGATGTATATGGCAGTTTGAAAGGAATATAGTAATACTGAATACAGACAGAGTCATATGGGTTGAGATTACAAGCAATTAAATTTTGGGAGCTGAAGTGAATTACTTGTATCACCGGCAGAGCGGAGACTGAAACTGTTTAAGTCTGAAGTCTGGTGTGTACTCAAAATTTGGTGCAAAAATGATGAGAAGTGATGATACATGAGGGCTGAAGAGAAATCTGTTTTTACAACCCATGGGTCAGGTTTACAGAATAACCCGTCCACACATCAGATATGTACAGCTTCTACCACTTGCAGCACCAAAACACATCAGTTTTGCAGGGGAAAATGGTCTTATTAGGAACTGTGTTTTGGGAGGAGAAAGAAAGAAAAAAAAAAAAAAGGCAGGTACACCTGTGTTTTACAGTGCTCCTCAATGATATTTCAATGTTATGACAAAGGAAAAGCTTACATTTATGGAATAAAACATTGTTCAGAGTTTCAATTTTAAAATAAATAAACCCAATGTTCTATACTTTTTAGTTTATTATAAAGCAGCACTTAGACAAGTTTAAGTTATACTTAACCTTGGCATTTTCAGATCCTTTATCTACTTAAGGAAACTTTAACTTGTCTAAGTTCGCTAAATATATTTTTAAATAATGTAAATATGATAATGATAGATAACACACACACAGAGTGTTTTTAACATGTGTCAGACACGACTCTACCTCCTTTATGTACAATAACCCATCTGGTTTGCACACCAATCCTGAGGAAAATACTTTTACTATCTCCGCTTAGAGATAAGGAAACTGCAAGTTTAAAAGAAAACAAAATACTTTTGTTACAATGCTCTCTGAGACCGCTAAACTTGCTATTTGCATATCTAAATATTTCATGGTAATTTTCATTTAAAATGAATAGCCATCAAAAAATGTTCCATTCCAGTTATTTCTCCTCAACTTGCAAAACTTTATCCTGATCTGCATCTCAAAGCAGTTGAACAGTCCAGTCAGAGTGCTACAGAATGTAACTGTCCTCGAAAAATAAAATGGCAACGATGAGGAAAAGGTGGCAATGTACAGATTGGGGGCAATCAAATGCCACATTTATCCTCACAAATGACGTACGTCGCCTTGTTTAAAGCTGCTTGTCAGATGACCGCGTCTTATCCAGGGAGGAGAGTGGCTGAATGCTTAGATATTTCTCTAGAGCTGTGCTTTGCTACCAAATATTAACATGAAAAGGCTAGCAGTACCACTACGGGTCTAGCAGGGAAGGACATCAGGAGCCAGAAAAGGCATTGACTTCAACTTTAAATTTCATTTCCCTCTGTTCAAATTAGATTTTTTTTACGTTATTTAAATGTAATTTTATTACATTTACTATATTCTAGTGACACTCGAAGTAGGACTATTGTATGAGTCTGCCTGCATCTCAGGTACAATATAAACTAAAGCTTATAACTCAGCTTTGAAAATTAGCTCATGAATCAAAAGAGATATAAAGTCTAAGCTTCAAAACCCATCTTTATTTACCAGATTTGCAAGAAATCCATTTGGCCTTTATTAATATCGGCAGTTTTTTTTTTTAAATCAGATTTTGATTTTCTTTACACTCTTAACCATTCCATTTGCCAGAGACTGCTTTTTTCAGCTACTTATACCCCACCACAACATTTACAACTAAAATACAAATCATAACACTACCAATAATGGGTTCTGAAGGCATTTTCCCCCTCTAAGTTCACAATGTACATATAGGAACATTGCAATGAGCTTGGCTATTTAAAATTGATTTAATACTCAATCTATAAGTTAACAGTGAACAAATTAAATACATTCTTAGAGAACACTTCATGGAGATTAATCTACTTAAATTTTTTTTTCATCTGCTGGAAATCATTCTGAAAAGTTTCATTCTAGCTCTCAGACACATTCATTCATTTGCATTCAACAAAATTTATGGTGTGTCTACCATTTGCACAACCCTGTAATAGGATTCAGAGAAATGGTCCTTACTGAAGTAAATGAATGTGATACAAATAATCACATGTCCTGAATGTTATAAAGGGGGACTCTGCTCAAGATGGGTGTGTATGTTGTGGGGGGGACAGGTGGATAACCTTCTTGAAATGACCTTAAATATCATATTTGAAAGATAAGTAGGATTCCACTTGTTAAAAGTAAAGGTTTAGGGGGATGGGAAATAGGAGGGAAATTTTGGTGTGGTACATACGTGATCCAGGTAGAGAGCATCTTGTTAGACAACATGAAGGAGACAAGAAAAAACTCAAGTTAGCTGGTATTGCAGAAAGAGGTTCCATGTGGCTGAAGTAGTGAAAGCATAAGGCAAGCTACATGATAAATGAGGTTGGAGAGAGGTAGGTCAGGAGGGGCTTGGTCATGGGGACCTTAGTCAAAGATTTAAAGGGAAGGACCCAGATTCAAATGGAAAAGACACTGTTGAATTTGGAATTCAGAAACATCATCTGGCCCTACAGGGAAAGCCAGATAGTAAAGGGTGCTGGTATCATGAGGTCAGAGAAGGTGGCACATAAGGGGACGGCAACTAAGGCTATGAGAAGCAGAGAAAATCAAAAGATATTTTGGAAGCTGAAAATGATTGGCAATAGCCTGCATCTGGAAAATGAGGGAGAATGAGGAGACAAGACTCACAGATTTCCTTCTTCATTAGTCGGGTGGACTAAAGTGCTATTTTCAAAGACAGGGAGCAGTGGAAGAGAAGTCATTTGAGAGAAAGGATGATATCTCCATATGGGACGTGTCGAGTTTAACAAGGCTGGAAGATATCTAAGTAGAGATGAATCAAAAATATTGCAGGGAGTACAATATGATTAGGTCAGAATGCTGTTGTTAAGTTTTATTTTACCTTGGATTTATTTACTTGCTTATCTGAATTGGCAGTAGATTGTAAAGAGAACTATCTTAATCTTGGTTTATTTAAAGAGGATATGAAGAATGGCTATATAGAACTTAACTGGTTTTTTTTTCACTTATAGTCCAACAGTTTTATTATTTACCTGTCTCATTTTATTTTAACAAAAGACATGCTTTCATATGTTTAATATTAATAGACTGCGAGCTCCAAGAATGGAAATACTTTTGCTGTTTTATTTGCTGTCTATACATAAGCACCTTAACAGTGTCGTAAACTTACTAGATAATAAATGTTGAATGAACAAATGATATAAAGTTGTAAAGCATATTTAGTTATGTAGCATAATTATAAAAAGTAACTCACAGGCAAATGTGAATTTTACTAAAGAACCTGAAAATATAACAACATTTCTAATCCTGTTTTGCAGGGACTTTAAGAAGTATAACTGAATTATCAATGTCTATAAAACTCTTTGACATCATCCAAAGAAACTTGGGAATAAAAGTGTTTATGATTCAAATCCACACATTTTAAAATGGAGCTGAAAGTGCTCTGAGAAAGATTAAACTTACGGTTTAATTCTTCTTAACTTAGAAAAGACCAAAGTCTAGTTCAATTCCTTGTATTATATATCAATACTTAATTCAGAATACATTATGGGTCAATATGAAATATAAATTTCTAATTACAATATCAAATTGGCTGTTGTATTTTCATACATTCTCTACAACTGAGTAGGACTAGGAGTTAGAAAAGTGGAATGAAGAAACTTCTTAGTATCCTTATGGAGCATTATTCACTTAAATACGGTGTGTTTCCTGAAGGTAATTTCTTCAACTTTTAGAAAATTTCTAATGCATAGATACAATACATATGTAAACATTAAGACACTAGGTAATATAAACTCTTATAAATTTTTATAATCTTATATAAGAATGTAAAGCTTAAATTGGAAACTGAATATTTTTTTAACAAAATTTACATGATTGAACAGAGCTTAGGGTTTTGATACTTTATCTCAATTACATAATCTGCAACTTCTCTGTCATTCTAGGAGATCATTTACATAGTTGAAAATTAGTTGATAACCCACAAAGTAAGACATAAAGCATGGTTTGGCTTTGGAGCAGCTTAGCTTTTTGGTCTACATTCTTTGATTTTAAGTAAAATCAAAATCTGGACTCTCAATTAGAAACACAACACACTAAAAACAGACATAAAAGGAAATGAATTGTGAAGTTGGAATTGATCCTAAGTTACATACGGTTGAAGGCCAATTTATGTCTTGTTTAGAAAAGGGTCACCATAACACTTTTAAGGCTTGACGCCTACAGCAAATCTCTTGTTATTTACAAAGAATAAAAAAGCGCAAACTCATTTTCTTAATAAGCTTCTTCAGTTCTTCAAATAGTTCTAAGAAATGCCAAAGGCTTGCCTTAGTTAACAAGTACACAGATAATCCAAAGTACAGCAGTGTCAGCTAAATAATATTTGATCCCCAAAGATGCCGTTGGTGGGATTTTCATTGCTATAGAAATGTATGAGGTATAAATTTCAGCAATTCTCACAGTTTTGAGAGTGCTAAAAGAGCTTTTATATTAATTGAAATAGCTGAATAGAAAAAAAAAAAAAGCCACTGGCTCCAAAAAATGGAAATTTGTTTTCTATGTGCTAATTGAGCTTCCAGAGGAATACACTATTTTCTTCTTTTAAATTATGTGTAATTTTCTCTAAAATAAAGAATACATGGTAATTGTAGAAATTCAAAAATGGAGAAGTAAAAAAATCACCCCTAGCTTGGTTACCCAGAGAAAACCATTATTAACATAGTTTTCCCACTTTCTGTTCTGTAAATTTTTTAAACATTAACTGTAATCATGAAGTATGTTAACCAGATAGACTACATTGATTATTTTAAGTGTTTGTTTTCCTGATTATCAAAGTAATAGTTGTAGAAAATTAGAAATTTTCAAATTAAGTCATCAGTCTTAAATATTATGTATTTACTAGTCATAAATACATTTGACTATTTGTTCTCAATCTAGAAATTGGACATGCAGTTTAACTTAAGCATAATTCGGTGTATCCAGGAGAAGTCAGAATCTGTAACATTGCATTAAAACACTAATTCTTCTAGAAAATAATTCATACACCAATGAACAAAGCTATACCCGTGAGGAAAAAAAAAAAAAGGCAGGGTCAATCTTAAGGAGGAGAAATTATTAACATGACTAAGAAGAGTTTAGCAGAATACTAAGTGTGAGCCTTTATAAACAAGTACTAAAAGGTGTGGTGATTTCAAGAACTGAGAAGCTCAACTTCATACAGTAATATCAGATATCAGTCCATGTTTTGCCTGCTCCTAACCCATGAACAAATTAAACGCTCAGCCTTTACCTGTCTCTTGGTTAGATTTCAAAGACAGGTGTTGAACGCAGAGAGAGAGTCAGGCATATGACAGCTTCTCACGTTTACTCAACAACCATCATTCAGCACGTACTCTAATAGGGTGACCACTGACCACTTGCATTTATAGTGACACTATATTTTATATATTTTAAGGACAAAGAAGTAAATGATAATATGCTTGAGTGCTTGCCTCAAATATGTTACATTTTAGCTGGAGATATAAAACATGAGCAAAAAATGTGTATTATAAGACATTAAACATTAATTTTATTCTTTACTATTATTATAGATCTGTAAGAATTATTTCAAATGTCATTGAGACCATGACTATTTTGTCTACTGAGAGTTTATACATAAAATATATGTGAAATCATTTTTGAAAAGTTTCAGAACATTGGACAGCATGTGTACTTTACTGGTCACATGACACACCTGTCAGTGTCTAACCTATAGTAGGAATTTTTGTATGAACCACATGATGAACCCAAAGGATGAGCATCAACGCAAAGCCTTTACACTTGGAACTGGAGTTTCCCAAGTATCATTCTGCTTTGATGTACTCATGAAATTGAAATGTTATTAGCTGTGTGCACTGGAAATGCCAAGTCTATCTTCAGTCCCAATGACATTAAAAAAAAAATGTACTATGGAATGTTGTTACCATTTTTTTGTCCTCTTTTAAAAAAAAAGCTATATTCAGGTATAATTTACATACAATAAGATGCACCCATGTTGAGTACACAATTCAGTGTTTTTAGAATATTTAGAGTTGTGTAACCACTACCATAATCCAATTTTAGAATACTTCCATCACTCTAAAAGATTACTTTTGCCCATTCGTAGTTACAGCTCTTTTCTACCTCTTTGCCCCAGATAAGCACTAATATATTTTCTGTTTACCTCAATTTACTTTTCAAGGTATTTCATATATATGGAATCTTAACATATCTTGCTTCTTTCATTTCATTTTCACTTCATTTCACAAGCAAAATATTTTTGAGGTCCATCTCTATATGACAAAATGTATCAGTATTTCTTTCCTTTTTAATGCTGAATAGTATTCCAGTTATGTAGTAGTTATCCATTTGCCAGTTGATAGATACTTCAGTTGATTCTACTTTTTGGCTATTATAGATAATGCTGCTATAGACAGCTACATGAACGTTTTGTGTATACATATATTTTCATCCCCCTTGAGGATTCCACCTAAGAGTGGAATTTCTGGGTCGTGCAGTCAACATCTTGTCTAACCTTTTAAGAAACTGCCAAACTGAGGGCATAACGGTGGCTCAGTCAGCTAAGTGTCCAATTCTCAGTTTCAGCTCAGGTCATGATCTCATGATCTCATGGGTTGTGGAATCAAGCACCGATTCAGGTTCCCCGCTCAGTGGAGCATCTGCTTGAGATTCTCTTTCTCTACCCCTTGCCCTGCTTGTTACTCTCACTCTCTCAAATAAATACATAAATTAAAAAAAAAAACTGTAAAACTATTTTCCAAAGTGATTGCATTATTTTACATTCCCCACCAGAACTGTATGAGAGTTCTTGTTTCTCCTTATTCTTGCCAATTCTTATTATCTGTCTTTTTTATTACAGCTATTCTAGTGAGTATGTAGTGAGGATAAAGTAGTATCTGATACGACTATAATTTACATTTCCTAATGACGAATGATGTTGAGCATCTTTTCATGTGCTTATTGCCCACTCATATATTTTCTCTGGTAAGATGTTTTTACAGTATTTTACTCATTTTTAAGTTGGGTTATCCATCTTATTAGTGAGCTGTAATTTTTATTTATATATTCTGTTATTACAAATTTTAAACCACCTTATTTATTTGGATAGCATATATTTAAAGGAGAGGTATGTCTGATCATAAAGATTCAACTGATGACAGCCATTTCCTTTAGAACTATGATTAATTATTTAAAATTGTTGGTGATTCTTGAGCTAAGATGCAAGGAGTGTGTATCTCAGTTCTTTCTTTAACCATTATTGTAACTATCACAATGACTAGCTTTACAGCTTATATACATGTCGGTAAAACCCAAGATATTGGTTGGAGTTGGGGTTACTAAAAGTACGTGTTTTATTTTTGAGCAGTAATCTACCCAAGCTCCTGTATCTTGCCTTGACATATTTCAGTGTCAAAGGTCCAATTTTCTAAGAATTGTTGAGACTCTTATAGATCACTAGAAAAATTTCTTCATCTCTTCCATCTTTCTTTTTTCCTCCTTCCATTGTTTCCTGGTTCTCATTTTAATTCTCTTTTACAAAGAGCTGCTATTTAAAATTTTTACTACTACTTTATTTCTGCTGCTTCTAAAACATTTCTTAGGGTTGTTTGACACATATTAGACACATATCATTATCACGTTCTTTAGTTTTCTTCCATATCAGACTGTGTCTTGAAATAATAACTTTGTAATGGGAATATCATTTAATAAGCTTGATAAATTTTAATGTTTCTACACTTCATTTCGGGGAATTTCAGTGGATAAAGCTCTTAACCACTTCTATTAATGAGAAATTTTGATAAATTAGGATTGGATTTATTACTGTTATTTGTTAGCATAGGTAGTATTGGTGGATAGAAGGCAATCGAACTTAGTCTCTATAAAATAGCCATGAATGATGTATGGCAACCTCACTAAAGAAATACTGTGAGTAACAATTTCTATATTAAATGTTTCCAAATGTCACTAGTGGATCACTTATTTCAAACTATAGAAAATAAAACCAGATTAGCGTCAATATGATAATTTAGATAGTTCTATACTTTTAAAATAGATTAATTGAAAAGGGTCATTTTCTGATTTCTGAATCCTCTATCATATGAAATATCAAACGTTATGCCCATAACTTTAAAACCTTGAAATCACTTAATAAATAATATAATAAGGACTTCAGGGCACCTGGGTGGTTCAGTGGGTTAAGTCTCTGCTTTCAGCTCAGGTCATGGTCTCAGGGTCCTGAGATTGAGGTCTGGATCAGGCTCTCTGCTCAGCGGGGAGCCTGCTTCTTCTCTCTCACTGCCTGCCTCTCTGCCTACTTGTGATCTCTCTCTGTCAAATAAATAAATGAAATCTTTAAAAATAATAATAATAAGGACTTCAGAACAAGTAATTTCCATAATATGAGGTAAACATACAAAGAGGTGAAATGGCCGACTACAGTGAAGTGAAACCTAAAGCCTTTCATCATGTACTACAGTGTTCCCCAAAAGAGGGATGTATCTCAATCACAGGGACAGAATTCCTTATAAATAAGTGTTTTATTTATTTAAGTAAATAGCAATATTATCAATGTACTCATAATGATGGGAATGTACTGTCTTGGAAAGGATACAGAATTTAGGGTTGGAAAGACAGTTTGAATCTTACTAGCTGTGGGGTTTTGGATAAGTGATTTTAATCTCTGGGTCTTAATACTGTCATCTATAAAATGGGGCTCATTATAATAGCTACCTTCCTCACAGAACTGCCCATAATACTACATTAATGTATTAAATTATAAACCTTTAGAAGACATGAATATGAGTTTCCCTTATAAATACTTGAAGACAGGTTTCCAAGTATGCTGGTAATTTTGGATATGAGAAGATCTATTTATTATGAAAACAATCTTTACTAGACATTTCTAACCAAAGATAAACTATAAAGATAATATCAGAAAATAATATATTTGAGATAATCTAGACAAAATAATGCATACAATTGCCATATCACAATCTAAATTTGAATACCATGATCATGACATTAGAAACAATTAATAATTATTAAATAAGTGGAATTAATGATAAATCACCTAGACACCTCTGAATTTGAAGATCATTCATATTCAGCTCCAATTCCAAAATATATAAAGCTTTAGCTGCTTTACGGATAAGACAACTGAGGCTCAGGAAAGTTATATAAGAGTTCACACAATAAGTCTAAAATACTTTTACAACAGCATATCCAACATAGTAAAATCATGAGATTTTAGAATTTCATAGATAGGGTGAATTTTCCAATCTAATCTATTGCAGGTAAGAAAACTAAGGTTCAGAGAAATAAATACTTTTCCAAGGTCATACTGGAAAAAATAAACACCAGAAAAATTTATTACTAGAGAAGAAGACGCCCCCAATTTATATGACCACACACACAAATATGAGACTAAATTAATTTATAAAATGGTATTTTGATTTTTTAAAGTATTAATTTTACTGAGAAAATTAGGTATCTACATCTTACATATCTTCATCTATTTTCACAAGAAAAATCAAACAATATCTCACATCTAAGTCACTTGACCATCGGCTTTTGTGTTTTGAAGTCGAGCTGCACTTGCTACTATGATACTCTGGTAGTAAATGGGAAGCAACTGATTAAACTGCAAAGGATGTTGGTTTGTTGGTTAAGTATTATATTTTATATAGGCCATCTGAGACCAGAATTATGGAGAGAAATATCTAAATTCATTTTTTATTAAAGATGTGTCCTTAAGACTGTGTTTTGTGTGTTCAGTGTTTAAATTCCAATTACTCTTTAGTAGCAACTTTCTCTTTGAAATTATTTAAATGATATGAGTGGGAAGCCTACAGGTTTTCTCCTCTCTTGGAATTAAGCAATACATGGACAGCACAGTTTAAAAACTCATGATACCTCCTAACATAGTAGGCCCTATTACTAAGACAGCGCTAGCACCCAATGGCTGGTATGTGTGTGTGTCAGTACTTTTCAAGAGGCCCTCCTTTTGCTTGATAGGAGACACACAGAACAGAAGAATCAACGAAACACCCTCTATTTGGGTCATTTCAGAGACCTGGTTGGGGCTGTTCATAAGATTTCTAGTAGAGCCAAAAGTAACTAGATTAAGAGAATTAATTCTAGGCCAAATGAAGCTACGATGCCTCAAACTTAATTCTGGGGCTGGTAGACTAGTGCGGACAGACAATAGAGATACAATCCAAACCACTTGTGTAATGCTAAATGCTGTAATTGCCACAATTAGGAAGGTAAAAATAAACACGTGAAATAGATTTTAATAATATATTTTATTTAACCCAATATATTCCAAAATATTATCACTGAGCATGGGATCAGAATACAAATGATTAATGGGCTATTTTACATTCACTCTTTTGTCACTAGGTCTTCTTAATCCTTTGTGTATTTTTACCCTCACAGCATATCTGCATTGAGAACAACCACTGAGCTGCTCAATAACTACCCATGGCTGGTTAATGGCTCCTGAATTGGACTGAGCAGATCCAGAGTATCTACAGAATAGCAAACCAGAACAGACCCTGGCACTTGGTCTATAGATCTACAGGGCCACGGGAGTGAGACATGAAGGGTCTTCTTTCTCTCCCTTCAGGCAGTTTGATTAGGGTACTTGCACATTTGACTCTGTGTGGACTATAAAAGGAAGAGCCCTTTTATTATCTAGTAATAACTCCTACAGCTAATTTTTATTGAGCACTTACCATGTATGTGATGTTCTTCTAATCTGTTAAAATTCCCTTAATCCTTTCAATAGTCCTGTGAAATAGGGTCTGTTCTTATTTCTGCATTAGACAAGCTGCCCCTTTGGAAGGCCTTGTGGAAGAACTGCCATTAGTTCTTGCAGATGTGATTTCCTAACAAAGGAGAAGTAATGATCCCACAATAATAATAAGCTATTTTTTTAAAATGTGAAGATTAACTGAGTCACCTCCTCCACAGTTGGTAGATATCGGGGAACACTTACTGTCCAAATAATACAAATATTCTTAAAAGCCACAAAGACACATTTCAGTGTTCTATTCTGTATCTCATAATAATGAAAGATTTAAGAAACTTGGATGAAAATGAAGAGACACTCAAATCATACATAAGCCACTTCTAATAACAATGTAGCATGTGTCCGCAAATACTGAAACGCAACCATAATAAGATACCCTCAGTCCATGAATAGTGAATATTACATAGGGGATAAACGTTGAATCAAAAAGGTCAATAAACTGAAGACTGACTGCACAGGATTGTAATGTAAGTTAAAAATGAGCATGTTTTCATAAAACCAGTGTCCGTCTAATTAATCAGCCTCAATGCAGGGACCAGTTGTAGTAGCTACCCTAGTAACAAATCAATTCCGGCTACAAAAGTATAGGAAATAAAAGGAAAGCTAAAGGTAATCAAAATAATGAATCTGTATTTTCAAATTACTGGCTACTCTTTAGGTATGTTTATTTGGCAGAGTACAGAAATGCCCTCTCCACTCTTGTTTTTATCTGACTACTCAATCCTAAAGTCTCCCTTGAGTACCTTACCACCACCATCTCTGTTATATGCTCTCAAAGGAACATTCACATCTCCTTTCAAGTGCTTGTCACATTGCCAATTTCACATTTATGTACTTATTTAATCTGTGGGTGTCTATATCCCCCACTAGGTAGTAAGCTGTACGAAGGCAAGATCCGTATCAGTTTTTGCTCAATATTTTATCTGCTAGTAAAGTGCCTAGTCCAGAGTAGGTACTCAGTAAATATTTGTTGAATAAATTAATAAATACACTAAACATATTATAAGCATAATTTTCTTAACTTCCAAAATAATTCCAATAGTTATTTTTACTTCTGACTCATAAAGAAAATGAACCTTGGGTTAAGTGATTAGCCTAAAACCACATAGCTATTAACCAGCATTGAACTCAAGTAGTTTGATTCTTTAAATCACTTTTCAAAACCCCACCTTGCTTTTTTAATTCTTCTCCATGCTTTATAGTCCAAACCCAATCCAAGTATTATTGACTCTATGTTTTACACCTATTCTTTTATTGCCCTGCCTCTGCTTAGGCTACGTAGTGATAAAGTTGTCTTTGTAAGATCTAAATCTGCCATAATGTTTCATGTTTTCCACTGGATGGGGGGGGGGCGTCTTCAATGGCTGTCCAGCACCCAAGAATAAAAGCCTAAATTCTCGGCATAACAAACGAGACCTTCGAATCTAGATCTTGCCTTTTCTCCACTCCAGTTAACCTTCCAAGTGGTCTTTGCATGCGGTGCATCAAAGTACTGAGTGGTCCCCAATATTCCGAGCCTCTTTTACACCTTCCTGTCTTTGTGTACTGTTTTTCTTCTACCTAGAATTCCTTCTCCCCTCTCGCTGCTCATTGATCTCTGCCCTTTTATCTCCATGACCCACTTAAAACGTCCTTCCTAAAATCTTCCCTGATGAGCGAGGCTGGCTGAATCACTTCCTCTTCTCCAAGCCCTCACAGCACATCTTCCTCTGTCACAGCATGAGTATCTTCTACACTGAAAGCTTGGGAAATATTTTCAACTTTTCCTTTTCAACAATTAGTGAAAAGTGACTAGCTTATAGTTGTCTAACCTGGTGAATGAATAGTTACAGATTTCCAAATTCTGTATTCACAGTTCAAGTTAAGGCAACTTCCGTTGCAAGGACATTAGGAGAGTGCCTATTCAGTTCTAGAGCAGTTCTGCACATGAGGCGGGATGTTTTTGGATGCTGTAGTGAGAATAAGGAGGAAACGGTCTATGGGCCTTGTGAAATTTCAAAAGGCAGGAAGCTTTTCCTTCAAAATGCTTATAGTCATTGAAAATAATGAATCTGTATGTTATTATTAATAATATGACAATTAATTTCTAAGGATTGAGCACATACATCAGGAAAAAAAAAACATTCCAGGAGATTTTTACAAAATCTATGCAACAACAAAATATATATTTGTAGATGGCATTAACATTTGGCAATACCAGTTATAAATGGCTTTTTACCCAGAAGCTGTTTTCTTCACCCTAATTCCTAATTCTTTCTTTCCTTAACAAAACAGACTCCTCAACTATAAGAAAAAGAAAATGACATCATAAAACCATGCCTGGTCAGATTTTTACCATAATTGCCTTTACTACCCTCATTTCTATATATCTTGACACAAACAATGCAGTTAGGAAAAAATATATCTAGTGGTAGAACCACAAAGAATGATTTGGAGGTACTAACTTCATGCAGGTGCAACGTGCAGGTAAATTTTTATGTAGGATTAATTTTTTCTATTATTATCTGTATTAGCACATATTTTAATAAATGGGAAACATATTTTTGAAAAAGTAGAAAACCACATTATAACCTTTTTTTTCTTAATGGTAATCATCATCTAAATTCATCATGAATCTTTTCACATGGTATCTTGCAACTAACTACATTGTTCATTTTTCTAATATAGTACACAAAAGCAATTACCTCACATTACTTATGTTTTTGTGTGAGTTGAAAAAATACTAAAAAAATTACCACTTCAATTATTATATTCAAAGACACGTATAATGATTTTGAACAATAATTTACCTTTGCTATTGCTTATCATCAACCACATAAATGTGTAAAGGAGAATGTGCGCATTTACAAAATTTACAGTAAAGATGTTTGCGTGACAGGGCATCCACATACGAAGAAAAAAGCCAGTAA
>NC_058094.1:196280000-196290000 GCF_020171115.1 Neogale vison | reverse complement strand
AGTGATATTCATTAAACATCAAATATTATGCTTCTCAAAAAAAAAATCACTGTTCTCAATATCATTTTGATGGATTCTAGTATTTAAATGGTTACTCATAGACTCTTTTTTGAATGACTAGGGATAAAGGAACTGACAGTAAGAAACTACTGACCAGATGTTTTCAAACACCATCACCTGAAACACCTTCAAAGCAGTACAATCTCATAAAACATTCAGAAAGATTATCTGACTTAATGAATGCTCAAAATGCAAGCTCAAATCTACCCTGTAAAGCAATCAAGTTTTTAGCAACTATTTTGACCTTAGTGACACAAACAATTAATTCTGCAAACCTAATATCAAAATAAAATTCTACATCTAATGCAGAATAATTTCGCAATGTAGTTAATCTAAAACAACATTTAAAATATGCTACCTCCATATATTATACGTTCTAGTATTTAGTACTAATTTTAGAAGATTAGAAAAGAATAAAGGAGGGAGTAATTCATCAGAAGGCTTTTTTAATACTAATTTTTCAGTGAATATAAAAGAGCAAAGCATACTAACAAAGATGTAGCTCCTATGAATATATCCATTATATTATAAATATTAAAACTTAAAGACATTCCAGCTTTCAGAAATATTTAACATTAATAAATTAAATGCTAGGGAAAAGTATTAGCTGTAATTTATCAATCCCCTTTTCTTCGCCAATCCATTTATCATTAAGTATTTGTTACAGTGTGTTCCAAACACTAGCCCTTCCTCCTAAATACATGGTTAATTTAAGTTAAACTGCTCACCTCTATAAAAATTAAAAAGCCATAAAAATCAAAGGTAAACATTCTGTTCTCAAAACAGACCACACTCTGCCAGAAGTTCATCACAAACAAAATTTTATTTTGCTTACATCACTCACTGCCTCCTAAATTATATTTCCAAACAAGAGACTTCAGATGACAATCATTCGTCCATTTGACTACCAAGGAAAAATTTCTTTGTTCAAAACTTTACATTTAAATAACACCAAGGAAAGACAAATTTGTAAAATTATGTCACCTATGAATTTGTTTTAATATTTTCTCCACAGTTTTTATTTTTTTCTAAAACACACTGAATATGTTTGAATTAAAAGCAGTAACTGCAATAATTTTATAGAAAAGACATTCCAGTCTCTAATGAACTTAAAGGCCTATTCTAAAACACATTCACGGAAAGACAAAAATTCAATAACCTTAAGTTTTCTACCTATATTAATATAGTAAAAACATAACCAAGGGAAGAGACATTTACAAAGGTTTCTGAATGTTTATTTATCAAATTATTACATATCTTCCCGTAGATACTTCCTGAAGTGTCTTTTGTAGACACCTACTATACCCATTGTGTTAAATCACTTCTAGAAGGCACTCCACAAACATGCAATACCTGAGCAGAGTTTCTAGGTTATCAGAAGGACACAACTTTTTGTATTTAGTCTTGTTGATAGTTTATATCAACAAACTGTATAGGACAAAGTAAACTTCAGACTCAGGTTATAAACATACCTTACAGATTTATCATAAAATGCCTCCATGATTTGACTCTGTTTTCTTTTTAAGATCGAATCAGAGCTTTGAAGAAAAAGTTACTTCTTTACATTTCCCTTCAGAACACATTGCCCTTTAGTACTAAACTGCAATGTCCACTTTCAGTTGTTAATTTCACCTGCTTTTATAAACACCATCTACTTTCTTCTTACACAAAATAGAATTTGGCTATTAATTTTTAGGACTCCTACAGAGGGGAGTCAATAGGAATATGATAGTACCCCAGTGGTATGATGTTTCTTGTAAATAGATTAAAGGCAGAGCAGGGTTGTTCTGAAAACTGCATTAATTTAAGGTAACTTGTAAAATAGGCTAATCCTGGGACTTTGGTAGACATTTAATTCTTATGATGGTTAAAAAATATTGTAAAACAAGATAAAAATTATCTTCCTAATGATGACTGTCTGTGAAAAGAGACACAACTCCAACAAAATACAGAACCTATTCAAAGTGTTATGTCTAGTTCTTTTAAAAGATTGTTCTTGAAAACAATGCCTAAAGGTTAAAACATTATTCAGTTCATATACTCTAAGATAACTTTCTAAATATTCTTGTTATTTAAAATAACAATTCTATTAAATTTAACTGCCATGTGGGCATTTGCTTTAACTTTCGAGATGCATTCTGTCTCACACATTAAAACTGTGAACGATGTATCACTTAATTTGAAACATTTTTCAATAATAATCATTATATTTTCATTTTAATGATTTTTTAAGCATTTGTTCTGAATGGAATCCAGAATTTTCAAGAAATAACTTTTATTTTAAGGCAAATCACACATAATCTTGTCAAAACAGGTATATTCATTCTGACCTAACAAAGTATATGCTTTGATAGCTTTCTGTTTTCTGTCCCTATTTCCACAGACCTGAATCAGTGAAGAATGGAGTGGCTATTCTTTGGTTGAAAAGAATATGTCATTGACAAACAAAATTGGGAAAAATGAACCGATCACAGAAAAAGAATAATGGGCTACTTAAAAGTGTACCTTTACTGGGCAGTTGTTGACTTCTCTAGATTTAAATGAGAACGGCATTTTATGAGCCACTAGCAAAAAAAACCAAAAAGCAAAAAACACAAAACGCAAAAAGTGCCCTTTAACGTGTTCAAAAGATGTATATTCAAAACATATGGAATGAGCTTTCAAGAAAAGCAACATAAACAATCACGGTGTTTAGACGGTTCACAATCTCTCAGCACATTTCAACTAATTAACAGCTAATATTTGCAGCTATCACAGGCAAGCATCTGTGTTATGAAAAGTCCTTGTGGTCCTTTTCACCTTAGCTTAGACTTGGAAGAAATTCATTGTATAAGCAAGTATCAAGTAATGTGGCCCTCTGGTGGAAAACGAAGTATCATGTTCTGCAGCACAATGTTCGACAGTAAACTAGAAGCTATCCGGTATTTGTTACAAAGCTTTACAGATCCTCCCGAAAATCACCCTGTGAACTTAATTAATAGCTTGACACCTGAAGGGCACTCTGGCGCCGGCATGACGTAACGAAGATGAAAAATCCCATCTTTCCTGAGACTTCGCTCAGGTTCCAAATAACAACAAATTCTCAGCGTCCCTCCACTGCACACAACATGCTCAATTTGCTACGAATACATCTCTCACCCTGAAGCAAACAGGCTGATGGGGCTTAAGGAATCACTGAAGAAAACAAAACTTACCTGCTGTTGTTGCAGGTGCAGCAGTTCTACGGGGCTAACATCTGAGCTGGTGTCACCACTTGATCTTCCATCTCTGCTGCCAGCATCTAATTGGCTGCTTAGAGCGCTCATTCCATTTTGATTCATTGAACTGTTGCTTATTGTCTCTGTCGCAGATTCCTGCATCATGACTTAATACCTAAAAGTGATTAAGAAGTATCAATTAACACACGTTACACCTTCACACTTCCATTATCAAGATGTCCCTCTCTGCCAATTACAGAGACAGCATCTTTAGAAGGGGGGGAAAAAACCCGCCTTGAACAGTCATTTACCAAGAAAAGCAATACAAATTCAGCTTTCGTCCAGATACTAATCACTGAAATTATGGTTTCTATAAGCAATTTTTGTGTGGTTACATTTAACAGCCAAAGTAACATACCATGCATAGAGCATGGTCAATAGCATTTATGAACGACCACATTTTAAAGTCTACCTATAAAACCAGCTTAAATGAAGGCACGATTGCACACTCTGTTCTATGTTTCCTATTATCTACCTTTGACAACCATGGATGACTATACAGCCTTATTTTAAATATTCACTATCTTGATTCTGTCAGAATTTTACAGCACATCTTATGCAAGGCTGTTGTTTAATGATGCACAGCTAATCATACAAAATTAAAATTTTGTAAGGGTGTTACAAATCATATGGTATCAACCAATGATAAATAGTATAATGGGTTTCTTTTTTTTTGTGACTAAATAAAATTTTGCCTTGGAGGCATTTTAAGAAAAAGCTCCTGCTGCAAACACGTCAGATATTGCCTATTTTTTTAATCAAACAGCTCATATTCATTTATTTTTCTGACATTTAAAACATTTAATACTGTCCTTCCTGGGAAGTAATTAAGCTTATGCATGAGCAGCAATCAAACTGTTCACTTGAAGATGACTTAAAACTCAATTTTAACATAGGCAAATAAATGAAAGTATATATAAAATTAATTTTCCAGGCATGTATTAGATATGAAAGCTGGAAATAAAATCTATCAAGAATATCACTAATGATTGTGCTAAAAACAGCATAAATTATGCATATTACCTTCTCTACAGTAATAAATGTTTTATCATTTTCACTGCATAAATATACTGTACTTTCAGGATAGCAATGAGATGCCCTGCCAAGATCAGTGGAAATCCTTGCAGTAAATAAAGAACCAATGTGCTCTTACAAACCAGAATTTCACAGTACATCTTGAATCTGTGGTTTAGAAAGATCAGTTTTGGCTCTCAGAGATATCTGAATCCTATCCTATAACCTAACAGCTGCACTTCTCTGTTTTACTTCTACGGACAGGATTTCAGAAACAACCTGGCTGTGCTGTGACTTAAATAGTAATGCTAGACAGACAGGGGACTTAGCCTAAAGTAAAGAAGGACGTTAAACTATCACTCAATCTAATTTTTTGTAACTAGGCGATTTCCCTGTTTTAAGCTTGGTCATATTTTAAGACTTTTGTCCATTAAACAATTTTAATGCACTTATTACAGAGCAAATGTAAGCTTAATGTCTTTTCGTGGCATGGAGAAACCCTCTTCCCCAGATTCCTACAAAATGTGATTATGGACACACACACACACACACACACACACACACACAGACACACACATACAAACACAGATACATTTCCAATAGAGTTTTTTGCATACTAATATTATAGTTATTAAAAATTAATGGTTATAATTTAATCGCTTTAACAGGTATTTTCATCAAAGCCTAAATTATTAGATTATTTCTAGGACTCTAAAAAGTCATTTAAAAAAATAAAGACCTGCTGATTTCTAAAAGACCACCAGTAGCTGGGCTAGCAAAGCAAGTTAGTATAACAAAAACTACATATACAACTTAAAGCTGTTCTGATAAAAAAAGAAAAACAACAGCAACAACAAATCTCTCATAATCACAAAGGAAACAACTGCTATAACTACAGTAAACAACTTTTGAACCAAATGTGCTAATGAATAAATAGGTTCTGTTAAATAACCTTACTGAACATTAACAAAGAAAAATCATACAAATGAAAACTGATACACAGTGATGGATTTTATAGGGAAAGAAAAACAAAGCTAATACTCTTTTCTGAGATTAGGCAGCTAATAAGTATTCAAATTAGGCATAAATTTTACATGCACAATGTTTAAAATATTCAGAGAAAAGGTCTGATTGCCTTTACTACTTATATGAAAATTATAATTTGGGTCCTCTGCAACTGTAGAAACAGATAGATATAACTTCTTCTATATATTGCATTCAAATTTTACTTCTGACAATAGATCTTGAGTGTATGTGTATGTACATGTTTTTACTTCATCATCCAAATTTATTTGAAAGACATCTCTGGGTGGAGTTTGCAACACAAAGAATACAAATTTTATAAAAAACTGTATTTTAAGTATAGCAGACAAATGCAGTATTTAATATTAACCTTTGTGTAGTTAATGTCAGAACTAATTGGATGAATTAAAGAATTCTGCATATATTATTGTATTGTAATCAAGGCCACCAAATAATTAAGAATTATCAACAAGCAGAGTCATGGGTCTAAATCTTTATTACAATTATAAAGAAAGCCCACATAACTTCCAATTCCTATTATCCAGAGGATTTTATTATACCTTGTGGAATTTTTGACTTTATAAAACCCTAGAGTATAAACTGTGATTCACATTTTTGGTTCAATCATCTAAGAGGTAGTAAAATCACGCTTAAGAAAAAACAATAACAGTGACAGCACTTTTTTCTCTACAGAACAAAAGCATCTGACCCAACATTAATAGGCAAAAAGAAGGGCAATTGTGTAATCAGAGGATTCTAATGTACATATCACCTAAAGAAGACAGCTGGGAGCATGTCCACTATAAAGGAGATCTGTCTTCAAGGATAATGAAGATGCTTTCCAGGATTCACTGAGTTTCTCCTAGTGATATCTCCACACCTATTTCCTACTAGAGAAATTATGTCAGGCACAATGTGAGGTGCTGTTTATCTTTTAAAGTATATTTTAAATAATTACAAATTCAGCATATTCTTTCAAAGTGGATGTACTTATGATCCCAAACACATCAAACTAAATTATTCATTCTTCTCAATCCTACCACAAACACTTTACAAAAATCAGTGAAAATAAATTCCGGATCATTAAAGGGAAAGGTGAAATTGGGAGTCGCTGTCTTAATGTTTGTCTGAACTGTTAGTTAAACCTTTAAATCTTTCATCATACACAACTTTTCAGCCACATCAGAAAATAACTCTTCAGATCTTGCACTCCAATGATACAATTCTACTTTTCTCCCTTGCATTAAGTTTTCCTTTCTTTCCTTTTTCTTTCTTCTTCTTCTTCTTCTTTTTTTTTTTTTTTTAAGCAAGTCACTGTACAGATACTTATTCTCTACACCACTTCCCTTTTGAAACATTAAACTGACACTGGAACTGACTGCACAAGATTGCATTTTCTCTTCCTAAACAACTTGAATTGAAAGGTTACTTAGTGTAACAATATTTACTTGCAGAATTGTGTTGTTACCAAGGGTATAATGGATGGTGGCTATGCAGGTTTACGCAAGAATGAGTGAAGCATGAGGCATTAGCCATGTGTTTGACATGTTTCAAATTGCTATAATCCAGCATTAAACACACCCAGCAATTCATGCCATTTCTTGCAGCCATAATCTTGAATAAAGCGTGCACAACCACTTATTATATAAATTAGTATATGACTCCCTGTTATAGTCACAACAGTGCTTTTGTGTTTATTTTGCATCAAGATGTAGTCTTTTATTTGTACAAATAGCAGGATATAAAGACATAGCTCAATTAGACCTCCTTACTTTATGATAGGGTAGTACTGAATGCTAGACTTGTTGGTTTTATTTTTTCCTTTTAGAGTTATAGGTTCCATTGGTATAAAACTGTACCATGTGAGATAGACATTTGCCAGAGTGATAACAGAAACTTGCATATATCCTATTCCGTATTCACCATGACGTTCAAAAGTTTGATACTTGACCTGGGCCAGTACAGTTAACTGTGTTAACCACCACCAGGGACACTATTGGTCCTTGTTGCTTACTCAACTTCTTTTTTCTCTCTGTCTCTCTCTCTCTCACTGTATCTCTCTCACTCATCTTTCCTACCTCTTTCCTTTCCTTCTTCTCTTCCATCCCCTAACCCCTGTGTGTGTATGTATGTGTGTAAATAGAGAGATGTGGATACATCGATCAATCAAACTAGGTATGCCGAGGATGGTAAGAAGGGAAAAATAACCTCTACCACCCTCACGATCCCCCATCCACATAAGTGGATGCTCCGTCTTACAATCTTGGTGCCTTAGTATTAAATCTTTTTTTTTTTTTGTCATCTTACCATTTAATTAAAGCAAATGGATGGAGAAAATGACTTCCTGAGAGACTGAGAATAAATAATAGTCTATATAAAAAGTTTTAACTGTTTTATGTGAACTTTTCTTAAAATTATTTATAGTGACATCAAAGAACATTTCATGTCCAGTATTTTCCAGTGTCTAATTTATCAACCAAATATGTACAAGGAATCCAAAAGATTTTGAATATGACAAAGAAAGAAAAGAATGAAATAAAAAAGTTATGTATTCTTTAATAACTCAATCACTTTTAAATTATCAATATTAAATATTCTTAAATATTCCTATGCAAATTCACACAAGAAAGTGTTCAATATGAGGAAAACCTACACAGGCAACAAGAAACCATATACATTTACCTCAAAATATCAGTTAAATTCTTATTTTGAAAACTTGACTGAATTACAAAACTTTTGAAGGAAACTAGCATTTAAATAATGATAACTTCTGTGCTCTAGTGGAATTAATTCATCATGGACACCATGCACCGTGCATTTGAAATCTAGTACTGCTTTGCTAAAAGCCTTTAATGCTAAGATTGCCTAATAAATCAAAATGCCAAATATGAAGGACATAGTTGAATGTCTAAGAACAAAAATTGAACAAGCGCATGGATATTTTTAATTTTAAACAACTGAAACAGAATGTCTTTTAAAACATGATTTGGAAAAGGATATCTGCTGTTAAAGCAAGTGATATGATCTTTATTATAACAAGTGATATGGTTGTAAGTAAATGAAAATTAAGTTGTTTACAAAGTACCCGCCACTGCTCTCCACTTGTTTAAACAAAATGCCTAAAACGCTATTCACAAATTAAGGTTACCTTCCTGGGAAAAAAAACTCAACACTTTTAATTAGTAAAAATTCAAATTTTCATTCAAAAAAGGTTAATATGTCAAACATACCAAGTTGTAGAGACATTTCAACATGGTGATTTTTAAAAATAATGGTCATGACTACCTTTAGCAAACAGAATACTGTTAGATCTCCAACAATGACAAACATCTGGGAAACATAGGAGTAGACCAAATGAAAATCTTATCTTTCACTTCAATCAGCTATTAATTTAACAACTCAGTATGCTATGTTTTACTCCAGGATTAAAATTAACCTAAGTTTTAAAACACAAGTAACAAGACATAAAAATTTCATTATGGATATAGTATAAAATACTAAAATTGAGTATTTAATCTCTATACTATTTCATTTAAATATAGTACAACAGCAAATTTGAAAGAATGGTAGCTATATAGATGTATTTTATTGCAATATTAGGATTCTGCATCTTAGAGCTCAATGATCCCCATTCACAAGCATGACTGGAAAGGAAATGATATTACTGATGATTCTGATGAACTAATTGTTCCCACGTATATTTCAAAATTATATTTGCACATTAATTTTTATATCCAAAGTCTTGTTTTAGCCTCATGCATTTATATAATTTCCATACTGAGCATCTGTTTCTCAAACAGGTGAAAATGTATACCAAGTTTTAGTTTTCAAGGTACATATGAATGGTCAGTCTTCCTTTTAAGTGCACAAATTTTAATGCTAGCTTAATTCATTAGATTTTTTAATGTTTTAATGTTTAGTCCTTTATAACATTAATATTTATTTATTTTTAAAACCAGGGAAGAAGGAAGCTTAGGGAAAGTTTATTTCATTCTGTTACTCTATAACCTCTGACAAAGTGAGTTGGTGTTAATTTATAAGATAAAATGTAATATTTTTTTCATAGTGGATTGAACTAACTATTATACATCTTACAAATGCGAGAGGAGGGACTTAAAAACTATAGAATGTTACCTAGGTACTAATACAAAAATAAATACTGGTTACAGTTTTTAAGAGACTTGCTAAGTAAGTATATTCTGTCACACTTTGCCTTGTCCTTGCCTAAAGAAAAAAATATCTTCCAATTCTTGAGACCGGGACTATTTTTGTATAGGATAGAGAGAATTTAAGAGTAAAAAGTGTAAAAGCAATAAGAAATAATTAGATCTCCAAGAATGCAGAAAGACCTGCCTAGCAGGCAAAACCTCCCTCTTTTTTATTTAAAAAGCTTAGTGATTGAGTTGTGCAAGCTTGCAAGCTTCCAAGCAGTGGGTCCACTTACAGTCAAATTCCCAAAGGCTGGACTACTTGCCATAGCCTTCACTGATCCCCTGGCTAATGAGAGCTCTGAGTATGTACTTCTCTTGTGATGGCATTTTCACCTTTCCTGCCACATATCTTTCCTTAGCCCTCAAGCTTACTTTACTTCAATCTTCAGTCTCCCGCCCACAGCAACTCCCGGGGATCCCTTGCTGTTTTTCCTG